>NC_092260.1:7364174-7664174 GCF_036320965.1 Panulirus ornatus
CCCCCCGCGTCCATCCCCTTTAGTCGCCTCACTACGACACGCAGGAATAAAGCAGGAAGTATTCTTCTCCCCTATCCCCATGGATAATATATATATATATATATATTATATATATATATATATATATATATATATATATATTTATATATAAATATATATATATATATATATATATATATATATATATTTATATATATATATATATATATATATATATATATATATATTTTTTTTTTTTTTTTTTTTATACTTTGTCGCTGTCTCCCGCGTTTGCGAGGTAGCGCAAGGAAACAGACGAAAGAAATGGCCCAACCCCCCCATACACATGTACTTACACACGTCCACACACGCAAATATACATACCTACACAGCTTTCCTTGGTTTACCCCGGACGCTTCACATGCCCTGATTCAATCCACTGACAGCACGTCAACCCCTGTATACCACATCGCTCCAATTCACTCTATTCTTGCCCTCCTTTCACCCTCCTGCATGTTCAGGCCCAGATCACACAAAATCTTTTTCACTCCATCTTTCCACCTCCAATTTGGTCTCCCTCTTCTCCTCGTTCCCTCCACCTCCGACACATATATCCTCTTGGTCAATATATATATATTTTCCCTGGGGATAGGGGAGAAAGAATACTTCCCACATATTTCCTGCGTGTCGTAGAAGGCGACTAAAAGGGGAGGGAGCGGATGGCTGGATATCCTCCCCTCTTGTTTTTTTTTTCAAAAGAAGGAACAGAGAAGGGGTCCAGGTGAGGATATTCCCTCAAAGGCCCAGTCCTCTGTTCTTACCGCTACCTCGCTAATGCGGGAAATGGCGAATATGTATTCGCTACTTCCCATGTTAGCGAGGTAGCATTAAGAACAAAGAAGTGAGCCTTAGAGGGAATGTCCTCACTTGGCCCCCTTCTCTGTTCCTTCTTTTGAAAAATTAAAAAAAAAGGAGGGGTGGATTTCCAGACCCCTGCTCCCTCCCTCTTATGATACGCAGGGAATATGTGGGAAGTAGTCTTTTTCCCCTATCCCCAGGGAGAACATATATGAAAGTGAAGTCTCAATTCAGCAGGAGTTCAGATAATCTTATTCAACTTGTAATTTTTCTACACATGTATCACTATGTTTCACAGGGACAATCCACCTCATCATGTGTAAACAATTCATTTTATCTATCTATCTATATTTCTAATGCCTGTTCCAACCGGAACTCCCTCAAGGGGATGGCCAAGGCAATAGTATATTGACTCCAGTGAGGCTTCCTAGCCTTTATGCATCACCCTTAACAGGCTACTGGCAGAAGGCAATTCTTTACGCAATGTTTGCTAGGCTCCTACTTAACGTTCCTACTGACTACTCCTACCTGATGCTGCTACTCAATGTTTCTACCTAATACTCCAGCCCAATTGTTCCTACCTACTACTTCTATCTGCTGCTCCTACCATTTTTCCAAAAGGCATGTAGTACTCGTTGCATGAAAATCTAAAGTTTTTAAATCCCGACACCACCACAAAAATTTCGCACTCCTTAAGCCAAGCTTGACTATACACTGACCTGGCCATAAAAGGGAAAGTGATGAGTGCCTTGTGGTTAAGGGGTAGTGTGGGGGAGGATGGCCTGGGTAACGAGATGTGTGTTCAACTATCAACTATTTTTCTCATGCTATCATTTCTTGATAATTCTTTCATAATCATTTGGTTGATAACAGGATGTGCTTTAAAGTCATCTGTGGACAAATCATAGTTCTTAGTATTAGCAATTAAGACAGATTCAATAACATTACAAGAAGCACAATCAGATGAGGAGTACAATGTGACA
Organism: Panulirus ornatus; assembly: GCF_036320965.1. NCBI lineage: Eukaryota > Metazoa > Arthropoda > Malacostraca > Decapoda > Palinuridae > Panulirus > Panulirus ornatus. Next base: position 7,365,995 of record NC_092260.1, read on the forward strand.
GGGTGATCGTTTTCATAGTATTTAGCAATCACATTTCTGTAGTAATCCCTGTGTACTGAATGACTGAGCAAATAGCATTTCTCAGTTACTGTTTTACTGGTTTGGCAAATGTATACATTTGTATAGGCCTTTAATTTGATGATGAAAACATTCCCAATTTTTGGATAATTTGGCCCACTTATCCCTGGGGATAGGGGTTTAAGAATACTTCCCACGTATTCCCTGCGTGTCGTAGAAGGCGACTAAAAGGGGAGGGAGCGGGGGGCTGGAATTCCTCCCCTCTCGTTTTTTTTTTTAATTTTCCAAAAGAAGGAACAGAGGGGGGGCCAGGTGAGGATATTCCAAAAAAGGCCCAGTCCTCTGTTCTTAGCGCTACCTCGCTAATGCGGGAAATGGCGAATAGTTTAAAAAAAAAAAAAAAAAACTTTTAATTAAGGACATACTGATAGTGTTATTGTAGTATTTTTAGCACCTTCCTTACCTTAGCTAAGCCCATTCTTATTCATAATGAAGAGAAGTCATGTGAATGTTCACAATGTCCAAAGGCCTTCTCCCAAAAAGGTATTTCACTGCAGCACATACAGAATGTTCACAGTGCCAAAAGACCTACTTACAGAGAGAGAAAACCACTTGAATGTTCACAATGCCAAAAGGTCTTCTTCCAAAAGATTGATTTGGTGTGGCACATGAATGCTCATACAGAAGAAATGCCATATGAATGCTTACAACACCAAAAGACCTCTTCTGTGAAGCTTCATTTAATGCAGTACAAGTATGTTTGCATAAAAGAAGAGCCACATAAATGTTCACAATGTCAGGAGTCCTTCAACCAGTTACCATCTAATATGAAAACCATGAAATTTGAATGCCTTAAATGAAAACCAAATACTTTTCTTAAGTTTGTAAGGTAACATCCTCATGCACTAACTAATAACCTTATCTCCTCTGATGCATAGGGTTAGTTGTGACCTTCTGGCATGATTAAACCAAGCAATACTTCTCTTCTTTACTTAGATATTTTCAGAAGCTGATTCATTTTTCTTGTGAAACCAAATCCATTTTATGTAAAACTGGCTGCTCTTTCATATCAAACCAGAAACAAAAAAATAATTTTGATGATCAGTCATGTATTTTAGTTTTCAATAAAATCAACTTGTGTTTCCACAAAAAAGTATACACAGTAAGTGCTATATAACAAAAGACTGGAGGTTTTTGTGTTTTATATTGGTAAAATCAGAAATTAGATATGAGTAATATCAAGGCTGATAAACTGAAAGAAGCAGAATATCGAGATATTTTCATAACTTTCGCACTTTTTTTAGTTTTCATCATTACTTTTTAATTTTTCATTTTTCTATCATTCCACTAATTAGTATAGTCTTGATACATTATGGTAGTGTCAGAATTCTGCTAGCTGTAGTTGATTTTGGAAAGAAAAACTATCCCCATGTAATTCTTTTTTTCTTTTCTTTCAAACTATTCGCCATTTCCCGCATTAGCGAGGTAGCGTTAAGAACAGAGGAGTGGACCTTTGAGGGAATACCCTCACCTGGCCAAATTTTCTGTTCCTTCTTTTGGAAAATTAAAAAAAAACGAGAGGGCAGGATTTCCAGCCCCCCGCTCCCATGTAATGTACCACCATAATACATACTGGAAGTATGCAATACTATAATCTTTGAAGTATTATACCAAAAATAAAATCATATATCATAACAAGCTTACCTTCACGTGCAATGTTACATGCTTGTAGGAATGGAATGGGGTGCAGTAGGTTGGGCATCATGAATGGCATGGGAAGGATTAGATGCTTTCACTATTTGCAATTGCCATATATCACTTTGCACAGGCTGGGGAGAAAAGGCAGCCACAGGGTACCACCTGTTTGCCCTGCAATATCCCCTTGCTTCCAGGCAGAGTGACCATAATCCCACAAACAGATTCGGGCACATAGCTGTCATTAGATTCATGGTTGTCAGTATCATCCCACAGTAAGGAACAGATGCTGGCCTTATGCATGCATGCTTCAGGGCATTGTTATATAACAACCTAAACATCCTGTAATATAACAAAACAATTTTATAACAATACTTTCTAACATTTTCACTTCTACAAAGGGATCAGACATTTACTGCATGCAAAGAGAGGCATTTGATGTGAACACAAGAGCAGTTTACTCAACAATGATGGTTACAATTCTGAGCAAGTAAATAATAAAATACACCCATTAACACTTAACAGTTTTGCTCCACAATGAAGGGGAAGAGTGTGTGAGGGACCAGAAAAGAGCTTTATAGGACTAGGGTATAGCACCTCCTGGCATGGTTGATGCACTTACGGTACAAGCTCCATTAGGTTGCCACATATTTCAATGAAGCTGAATTACCATGACAACAAGCTTTGAAGAATGACTCACCAAAATTTCATGAGTTACTAGGATGCCTTGATTTTAGATGACCTTCTTTCGTTTGAGTGCCAACGGAATGAGACTAGGATAGTCATGTCATGATGCTCAGGGATGTTGATAGCAATCTCAAAATAATATCATATTTAAATGACAAAGTCACGCTTTTAGAGAAAGGCCCTGAAATCCTATGTAGTATCCCCTGAGCTTTATAATGCTGCAGCTGACGATACTACAGAATGCTTGAGAATTTTGATGGTTTGAAAAGGTGTTCCATTGTAAATACAAGCATTCAGAAGTATTTAGAATGACATTCAAGTGCAAGAGATTCAAACTGATCACAATAGCTGGATACGAACCATGTACTGAGAGACAGAAAGAGATTTAGGATACGTTCTGAAGGGAACTACAAAGAACAGTTGAGAATGTGGATCCTGGGGAGATTCTATGAATGGATGGGTGAGAGACATGGTTGGAGTGATAATTTGGTATGAGCTCCCAGGTGACTATGGAGATGGTGGAGGAATATATAGAACATAAGAAGGCATGGGGAGTGTTGCAAATGCATAACTTCACCAACAGACTATCCATAAATTATTTCATATATATCATATGTTACTGCTGTTTCTTGCGTTAGCAAGGTAGCTCAAGAAACAGACAAAAGAATGGCCCAACCACCCACATACATATATACATATACATATATACACATGTACATATTTATATTTGCCGCTCCATCCATTCTCATCCCCACCCCGCCACACATGAATTAGAATCCCCCTCCTCCAGCGAGGTAGCGCTAGGAAAAAACAAAAAATCCACATTTGTTCACACTCAGTCTCTAGCTGTCATGTGTAATGCACCGAAACCACAGCTCCCTTTCTACATCCAGGCCCCACAAAACTTTCCATACTTTACTCCATATGCTTCATATGCCCTAGTTCAATCATTGACGGCAAGTAGACCCCGGTATACTACATTGCTCCAATTCACTCTATTCCTTGCCTGCCTTTTACCTTCCTGTATGTTCCGGCTCCGATCGCTCAGAATCTTTTTTACTCCATCCTTCCACCTCCAATTTGGTCTCCTGCTTCTCCTTGTTCCCTCCACCTCTGACACATATATCTTTTTTGTCAATCTTTCCTCACTGATTCCCTACATGTGACCAAACCATTTCAACACACCCTCTTCTGCTCTTTCAACCACACTCTTTTTACCACACATCTTTATTACTTACTTGATCAAACCACCTCACACCTCATACTGTCCTCAAACATTTCATTTCCAACACATCCACCCTTCTCCGCACAACCCTATCTATAGCCCATGCCTCGCAACCATATAACATTGTTGGAACCACTATTCCTTCAAACATACCCATTTTTGCTCTCCGAGATAACGTTCTCGCCTTCCACACATTCTTCAATGCTCCCAGAACCTTCGCCCCCTCCCCTACCCTGTGACTCACTTTCATTTCCATGGTTCCATTCACTGCTAAGTCCACTCCCAGGTATCTAAAACACTTCACTTCCTCCAGTTTTTCTCCATGCAAACTTACCTCCCAATTAACTTGCCCATTAATCCTACTGAACCTAATAATCTTGCTCTTATTCACATTTACTCTCAACTTTCTCCTTCACATACTTTTGCAAGCTCAGTCACCAACCTCTGCAGTTTCTGACCCGAATCCGCCACAATCGCTGTATCATCAGCAAAGAACTGACTCACTTCCTAGACCCTCTCATCCCAACAGAATGCATACTTGCCCCTTTCTCCAAAACTCTTGCATTCGCCTCCCTAACAACCCCATCCATAAACAAATTAAGCAACTATGGGACATCACGTACCCCTGTCGCAAACCGACGTTCATTGGGAACCAATCACTTTCCTCTCTTCCTGCTCATACACATGCCTTAAATCATTGATAAAAGTTTTCACTGCTTCTAGCACTTTACCTCCCATACCATATATACTTAATACCTTCCAAAGAGTATCTCTATCAACTATCATATGCCTTCTCCAGATCCATAAATGCTACATACAAACCCATCTGTTTTTTTTAAGTATTTCTCATATATTCTTCAAACACCTGATCCACACATCCTCTTCCACTTCTGAAACCACACTGCTCTTCCCCAATCTGATGCTCTGTGCATGCCTTAACCCTCTCAATCTATACCCTCCCATATAATTTAAGGTAAGAAAGAATATTTTAGGTATTGTGAAGTCCCAGGGATTTAGGTTAGAGCAACTCCATATAAGAGAGGTACTACTGCCTGAATATTGATAAATAATTTCTTCCTAAAGTTGCGAGGCCGATAACATTTACAACTAAGGTCATCTAATTCTGTGGAATATGCTGGAAATGACTGTGTACTTAGTACTTCTAGATGAAGAATGACATGAAACTATTACATCGTGATCCGTATCTCTATGTGAGAGAGAAACCAATTCCTTGTGTATCTTTATCATACTCTGTGCACCATCAAGTACAACTTAAGGCCTGTCTACACAAGCGGGCCTGATCGGCGAGTTTGCCCGTTAACGGGCAAATTCTGGCCGGCCTGCCCGTGAATGTTGTCCACACGAACGAAGTGATGAACAGCCGGGCCTGCCCGACGATGTTGCCAGTAGCGGGTGGAGTGCGGTACGAGAACCATGGTGCCTAACATTGTCAAGAAAAAGATTTTGTGCTCTATGATAATAGCTTTGTGTCTCAAGAAGAAAAAGAAAAAAAGGATATGGTGTAAAGATTGGCTAAAGAAAAGAAGTATGTTTGGAAGCACTGCAACAATACTTCATGAACTACAAAGTAGTGAGGAACACGACTTCAGAAATTATCTGAGGATGAGTGTAAGCACTTTTTACATCTTGTTATCAAAGATAGAGCCATACATAGTGAAGAAAGACACAGTTATGAGAAACAGCATTAAAGCAGAAGCTCGTCTGGAAGCAACTCTGCGATTTTTTAGCAAGTGGGTCTACTTATTCAGCTTCACATTCCATAAACATGGATTCTTACGATAAAGGTCAATCAAAGTACTAGTAAGTGCTTTAGACCAAAAAATTGTTGGTGGCTCACTAGAGTTATCCTGGGCTGCCATCGTTAAATGTTCACTGTGCTACTATGCCGTGGGATGTGGGATGAAGGCCCGCTGTGGGTTCACGATATTATCTTGCGTCTGGCAGGGTAGAAACTCCGGCTACCGGGCACCAGCTCAGTGATTTCGCTCGTCAGGCTTTCGGGCAATTTGATCGTTTGCCCGTCAAATATGCCCGTTAACGGGCAAGCCCGCCGATCAGGGGTAGATATTCAACAAGTTCCTCTTGGGGCCTTCGAAATCCACTGTCTGCTGAATGAGGTAACTAGGGCAACACTGACATCAACTTCACATGCACTATAAAAGCCCAGGACTAAATTAATGTCTTTAATCTGCAGAAGTGGTATCTGTGGCCATATTTACATTCTGCTCCCTCACTGTCTTTGGTAAGCAATCTCTCTTTCTAAACAATTTTGGTTAATTCACTTTAATAGTTTTTGTTGCATTCACCATCAGTGAATGGATACCTTTTCACAATTTGAACTACCTCAAAACTAGCATCAGCTGTGCAACTTGATGATTTCACTTAATTAGTGAATGTGTCATTTTGCTTTCCTGTATGCTTCAGTTCCTCAAGAGCTTACTTTCTAGCTTCTCCACCTTGACAGTTCTCAGTAAAAGTACTATGTTTCTAGTGAAAATGTCTTTCAAAATTGGACTTCTTGCTGCTGGCTAGTTTTTCATTGCAAGTCCAGCACAGCCTGACATGAATGCGACTGATTCAGTCCACTCATTTTGAAATTCTTTGTTTTTTTTTTCTAAAGAGCAGTTCTTATGCCATCTTCTATGATACCAGGTGTATTTCACCTTCATTTCTAAATTTGACTTCTCACAAAGTGGTTGTTAACCTTCAGAGAAGGTATGAAGATTCTACAGGAATTTGTCTCGAGATGACAGGTGCCAAGGAACAAAGACCTGTGACAACGGTAGATGTCCCAAAAGGGTTCAAGCAGAACTACCACCCACAGGAAGTAAAGGACTGCGGTCAGGTGATGGAGGTTCCTGCTGTGTTCAGTCCTTTTGAAGCTGCCCTTTGCAGCTAACCTGCTGTACCAGTAAATGAAGCTAGTCAACTCCAGACTCTCAGCCACTGGACGGCTAATACTGGATCGCCACCAACAGAGTTAGGCTTACGGGGTCATGATTGTACAAGTTACTTGGCTGTAAAGGCCTGTCTACACGAGCGGGCCTGATCGGCGGGCTTGCCCGTTAACGGGCATATTTGACGGGCAAACGATCAAATTGCCCGAAAGCCCGACGAGCGAAATCACTGAGCTGGTGCCCGGTAGCTGGAGTTTCTACCCTGCCAGACGCAAGATAATATCGTGAACCCACAGCGGGCCTTCATCCCACATCCCACGGCATAGTAGCACAATGAACATTTAACGATGGCAGCACAGGATAACTCTAGTGAGCCACCAACAATTTTTTGGTCTAAAGCACTTACTAGTACTTTGATTGACCTTTATCGTAAGAATCCATGTTTATGGAATGTGAAGCTGAATAAGTAGACCCACTTGCTAAAAAATCGCAGAGTTGCTTCCAGACGAGCTTCTGCTGTAATGCTGTTTCTCGTAACTGTGTCTCTCTTCACTATGTATGGTTCCACCTTTGATAACAAGATGTAAAAAGTGCTTACACTCATCCTCAGGTACAGTGCTTCCAAACGTACTTCTTTTCTTTAACCAATCTTTACCCCATATCCTTTTTTTCTTTTCTTCTTGAGACACAAAGCTATTATCATAGAGCACAAAATCTTTTTCTTGACAATGCTAGGCACCATCATGGTTCTCGTACCGCACTCCACCCGCTACTGGCAACATCGTCGGGCAGGCCCGGCTGTTCATCACTTCGTTCGTGTGGGCAACATTCACGGGCAGGCCGGCCAGAATTTGCCCGTTAACGGGCAAACCTGCCGATCAGGCCCGCTCGTGTAGACAGGCCTTTAGGCTTTATAGAGTACAATGGCTGAATACAATGATCATCAATCCTCCTGTCTCTTGTTGCCAAGTTCAAAAATTTCATCATACTGCTTTATGGATTCCATATAGTATGCATAATAATAATAACCAGTGATGTACCAATAGAAATTTTTTGCTGTTCCAATACTGATTTTTAGTAGAGGTACAGATACCTTCAAAAAATAAAGATCTTTATTAAACATATGTAGTATGTTTTGAGGAAAGGAACCTGGGTGTTCTGGCTCTGAGTGAAACGAAGCTCAAGGATAAAGGAGAAAAGTGGTTTGGGGATGTCTTGGGAGTAAAGTCAGGGGTTGGTGAGAGGACAAGAGCAAAGGAAGTAGCACTACTCCTGAAGCACAAGCTGTGGGAGTATGTGATAGAGTGAAAGAAAGTAAACTCTAGATTGATATGGGTAAAACTGAAAGTGGATGGAGAGAGATGGGTGATTATTGGTGCATATGCACCTGGTCATAGAAGAAAGATCATGGGAGGCAATTCTTTTGGGAGCATCTGAGTGAGTGTATTAGCAGCTTTGATGCATGAGACCCGGTTATAGTGATGGGTGATTTGAATGCAAAGATGAGAAATGTGGCAGTTGAGGGTATAATTGGTGTACATTGGGTGTTCAGTGTTGTGAATGGAAATGGTGAAGAGCTTGTAGATTTGTGTGCTGAAAAAGGAGTGGTCATTGGGAATACCTGGTTTAAAAAGAGATATACATAATTATATGTAAGTAGAATAGATGGCCAGAGAGCATAATTGGATTATGTGTTAATTGATAGGCGCATGAGAGTCTTTTGGATATCAATGTACTGAGAGGGGCAGCTGGAGGGATGTCTGATCATTATCTTGTGGAGGCGAAGGTGAAGATATGTAAAGGTTTTCAGAAAAGAAGAGAATGTTGGGGTGAAGAGAGTGGAGAGTAAGTGAGTTTGGATAGGAGACTTGTGCAAGAGAGTACCAGAAGAGATTGAGTGCAGAATGGAAAAAGGTAAGAGCAAATGACGTAAGGGGAGTAGGGGAGGAATGGGATGTATTTAGGGAAGCAGTGATGGCTTGTGCAAAAGATGCTTGTGGCATGAGAAAGGTGGGAGGTGGGATGAAAAAGTAAGATTGTTAGTGAAAGAGAAGAGAGAAGCATTTGGACAATTTTTGCAGGGAAACAGTGCAAATGACTGGGAGATGTATAATAAAAAAAAGAGGCAAGAGGTCAAGAGAAAGGTGCAAGAGGTGAAAAAGAGGGCAAATGAGAGTTGGGTTGAGAGAGTTTCATTAAATTTTAGTGAGAGTAAAAAGATGTTTTGGAAGGAGGTAAATAAAGTGCGTGAGACACAAGGACAATGGGATCATCAGTGAAGGGGGCATATGGGGAGGTAATAACAAGTAGTGGTGAAGTGAGAGGGAGATAGAGTGAGTATTTTGAGGGTTTGTTGAATGTGTTTGATGATAGAGTGGCAGATATAAGATGGTTTGGTTAAAGTGGTGTGTGAAGTGAATAGGCTGGGGAAAATGATTTGGTAAACAGAGAAGAGGTAGTGAAAGCTTTGCCGAAGATGAAAGCCAGCAAGGCAGTGGGTTTGGATGGGATTGTAGTGGTAATTACAAAAAAAAAGGGGGTGACTGTATTGTTGACTGGTTGGTGAGGATATTCAATGTATGTATGGTTCATGGTGAAGTGCCTGAGGATATGCAGAATGTATGCATAGTGCCATTGTACAAAGGAAAAGGGGATAAAGAGGAGTGTTCAAATTGCAGAGGTATAAGTTTGTTGAGCATTCCTGGGAAATTATATGGGAGGGTATTGATTGAAAGGGTGAAGGCAAGTACAGAGCATCAGATTGGGGAAGAGCAGTTTGGTTTCAGAAGTGGTAGAGGATGTGTGGATCAGGTGTTTGCTTTGAAGAAAATATGAGAAATACTTAGAAAACAAATGGATTTGTATGTAGCATTTATGGATCTGGAGAAGGCATATGATAGAGTTGATAGAGATGCTCTGTGGAAGATATTAAGAGTATATAGTGTGGAGGTAAGTTGCCAGAAGCAGTGAAAAGTTTTTATCGAGGATGTAAGGCATGTGTATGAGTAGGAAGAGAGGAAAGTGATTGGTTCTCAGTGAATGTAGGTTTGTGGCAAGGATGTGTGATGTCTCCTTGGTTGTTTAGTTTGTTTATGGATAGGGTTGCTAGGGAGGTGAATGCGAGAGTTTTGGAGAGAGGGGCAAGTATGTAGTCTGTTGTGGATGAGAGGGCTTGGGAAGTGAGTCAGTTGTTGTTTGCTGATGATACAGCGCTTTTGGCTGATTCAGGTGAGAAACTACAGAAGCTAGTGACTGAGTTTGGTAAAGTGTGTGAAAGAAGAAAGCTGAGAGTAAATGTGAATAAGAGCAAGGTTATTAGGTAATGTAGGGTAGAGGGACAGATCAACTGGGAGGTAAGTTTGAATGGAGAAAGACTAGAGGAAGCGAAGTGTTTTAGATATCTGGGAGTGGGTTTGGCAGCGGATGGAACCATGGAAGTGGAAGTGAGTCGCAGGGTGGGGGAGGGGGCAAAGGTTCTGGGAGCATTAAAGAATGTGTGGAAGGCGAGAACGTTATCTCGGAGAGCAAAAATGAGTACATTTGAAGGAATAGGGGTTCCAACAATGTTATATGGTTGTGAGGCATGGGCTACAGATGGGGTTCTGTAGAAGACGGTGAATGTGTTGGAAATGAGATGTTTGAGGACAATATGTGTGAGGTGGTTTGATCAAGCAAGTAATGAAAGGGTAAGAGATGTGTGGTAATAAAAAGTGTGGTTGAGAGAGCAGAAGAGAGTGTATTGAAATGGTTTGGTCACATGGAGAGAATGAGTGAGGAAAGGTTGACAAAGAGGATATATGTGTCAGAGGTGAAGGGAAAGAGAAGTGGGAGACCATATTGGAGGTGTAAGGATGGAGTAAAAAAGATTTTGAGCGATCGGGACCTGAACATGCAGGAGGGTGACAAGTGTATAAGGAATAGAGTGAATTGGAACGATGTGGTATACCAGGGTCAACATGCTGTCAATAGATTGAACTAGGGCATGTGAAGCATCTGGGGTAAACCATGGAAAGTTTTGTGGGGAATGGATGTGTTAAAGGAGCTATGGTTTCGGTGCATTACACATGACAGCTAGAGAATGAGTGTGAACAAATGAGGAATTTTGTCCTTTCCTAACGCTACCTCGTGGGGGGACGGGGATGCTATTGCATGTGTGGCTGGATGGCGACGGGAATGAATAAAGGCAGCCAGTATGAATTATGTGTGTGTGTATATATGTATATGTCTGTGTATGTATATACATAAACAGAGAAGAGGTAGTAAAAGCTTTGCGGAAGATGAAAGCCGGCAAGGCAGCAGGTTTGGATGGTATTGCAGTGGAATTTATTAAAAAAGGAGGTGACTGTATTGTTGACTGGTTGGTAAGGTTATTCAATGTATGTATGATTCATGATGAGGTGCCTGAGGATTGGCGGAATGCGTGCATAGTGCCATTGTACAAAGGTAAAGGGGATAAGAGTGAGTGCTCAAATTACAGAGGTATAAGTTTGTTGAGTATTCCTGGTAAATTATATGGGAGGGTATTGATGGAGAGGGTGAAGGCATGTACAGAGCATCAGATTGGGGAAGAGCAGTGTGGTTTCAGAAGTGGTAGAGGATGTGTGGATCAGGTGTTTGCTTTGAAGAATGTATGTGAGAAATACTTAGAAAAGCAAATTGATTTGTATGTAGCATTTATGGATCTGGAGAAGGCAAATGATAGAGTTGATAGGGATGCTCTGTGGAAGGTATTAAGAATATATGGTGCGGGAGGCAAGTTGTTAGAAGCAGTGAAAAGTTTTTATCGAGGATGTAAGGCATGTGTACGTGTAGGAAGAGAGGAAAGTGATTGGTTCTCAGTGAATGTTGGTTTGCGGCAGGGGTGTGTGATGTCTCCATGGTTGTTTAATTTGTTTATGGATGGGGTTGTTAGGGAGGTGAATGCAAGAGTTTTGGAAAGAGGGGCAAGTATGAAGTCTGTTGGGGATGAGAGAGCTTGGGAAGTGAGTCAGTTTGTTGTTCGCTGATGATACAGTGCTGGTGGCTGATTCATGTTAGAAACTGCAGAAGCTGGTGACTGAGTTTGGTAAAGTGTGTGAAAGAAGAAAGTTAAGAGTAAATGTGAATAAGAGCAAGGTTATTAGGTACAGTAGGGTTGAGGGTCAAGTCAATTGGGAGGTGAGTTTGAATGGAGAAAAACTGGAGGAAGTGAAGTGTTTTAGATATCTGGGAGTGGATCTGGCAGTGGATGGAACCATGGAAGCGGAAGTGGATCATAGGGTGGGGCAGGGGGCGAAAATTCTGGGAGCCTTGAAGAATGTGTGGAAGTCGAGAACATTATCTTGGAAAGCAAAAATGGGTATGTTTGAAGGAATAGTGGTTCCAACAATGTTGTATGGTTACGAGGCGTGGGCTATGGATAGAGTTGTGCGCAGGAGGATGGATGTGCTGGAAATGAGATGTTTGAGGACAATGAGTGGTGTGAGGTGGTTTGATCGAGTAAGTAACGTAAGGGTAAGAGAGATGTGTGGAAATAAAAAGAGCGTGGTTGAGAGAGCAGAAGAGGGTGTTTTGAAATGGTTTGGGCACATGGAGAGAATGAGTGAGGAAAGATTGACCAAGAGGATATATGTGTCGGAGGTGGAGGGAACGAGGAGAAGAGGGAGACCAAATTGGAGGTGGAAAGATGGAGTGAAAAAGATTTTGTGTGATCGGGGCCTGAACATGCAGGAGGGTGAAAGGAGGGCAAGGAATAGAGTGAATTGGAGCGATGTGGTATACCGGGGTTGACGTGCTGTCAGTGGATTGAATCAGGGCATGTGAAGTGTCTGGGGTAAACCATGGAAAGCTGTGTAGGTGTGTATATTTGCGTGTGTGGACGTATGTATATACATATGTATGGGGGTGGGTTGGGCCATTTCTTTCGTCTGTTTCCTTGCGCTACCTCGCAAACGCGGGAGACAGCGACAAAGCAAAAAAAAAAAAAAAAAACCGTTAAAATGTATAGGTATGTATATGTGCATGTGTGGATGTGTATGTATATACATGCATATGTGGGTGGGTTGGGCCATTCTTTCGTCTGTTTCCCTGCACTACCTCACTAACGCAGGAGACAGCAACAAAGTATAATAAAAATATATACATATTAAACATATATCATACAACTCTTTCGCTTACCAGCAATAAGGTGAAGAAATCATTTTGTAATTCAATGTTCACCATACTATGCTTCGTTTAGTAAGGGGAGGCAAAAAAAAGGTCATAATTATAGGGATACTGTATTTCGAGTATACTTAGTCATGGAAATGGAATATGATATGGTACATTAATTGATCAAGGTATATAGGCTACTGCAGTCATGCATAGATATAGAGAGAAAAGTAAAAATTTTTTTTTTATTTTCATCAATTTTCAGGTTAGTATCCATAGATCTATAATCATTATACTTTGTCGCTGTTTCCTGCATTAACGAGGTAGCGCAAGGAAACAGACGAAAGAATGGCCCAACCTACCCACATGCACACATATATACATACACGTCCATGCATGCACATATACATACCAATAATTTCAACGTATTCATATACATACATACACAGACATAAATATATACACATGTACATAATTCAAACTTTCTGCCTATATTTATTCCCATCACCACCCTGCCACACATGAAATGACATCCCCCTCCCCCCATCATGTGCGCAGGGTAGCGCTAGGAATAGACAACAAAGGCCACATTCATTCACACTCAATCTCTAGCTGTTATGTACAATGCACCGAAACCATAGCTACCTTTCCACATCCAGGCCCCACAAAACTTTCCATGGTTTACCCCAGACGCTTTGCATGACCTGGTTCAATCCATTGACAGCAAGTCGACCCCGGTATAACACATCGTTCCAATTCACTCTGTTCCTTGCACGCCTTTCATCCTCCTGCATGTTCAGGCCCCGATTGCTTGAAACCTTTTTCACTCCATCCTTACACCTCCAATTTGGTCTCCCACTTCTCTTTCCCTCTACCTCTGACACATATATCCACTTTGTCAACCTTTCCTCACTCATTCTCTCCATGTGACCAAACCATTTCAATACACCCTCTTCTGCTCTCCCAACCACACTCTTTTTATTACCACAAATCTCTCTTACCCTTTCATTACTTACTCGATCAAACCACCTCACACATATTGTTCTCAAACATCTCATTTCCAACACATCCACCCTCCTCCGCACAACCCTATCTATAGCCCACGCCTCACAACCATATAACACTGTTGGAACCACTATTCCTTCAAACATACCCATTTTTGCTTTCCGAGATAATGTTCTCGCCTTCCACACATTCCTCAACGCTCCCAGAACCTTCACCACCCAGTGACTCATTTCTGCTTCCATGGTTCCATCCGCTGCCAAATCCACTCCCAGATATCTAAAATACTTCACTTCCTCCAGTTTTTCTCCATTCAAACTTACCTCCCAATTGACTTGTCCCTCACCCTACATTACCTAACAACCCTGCTCTTATTCACATTTACTCTCAACTTTCTTCTTTCACACACTTTACCAAACTCAGTCACCAGCTTCTGCACTTTCTCACCCGAATCAACACCAGCGCTGTATCATCAGTGAACAACAACTGACTCACTTCCTAAGCCCTCTCATCCACAACAGACTGCATACTTGCCCCTTTCCCCAAAACTCTTGCATTCACCTCCCTAACAACCCCATCCATAAACAAATTAAACAACCATGGAGACATCACGCACCCCTGCCACAAACCAACATTCACTGGGAACAAATCACTTTCCTCTCTTCCTACTCGTACACATGCCTTACATCCTCGATAATGACTTTTCACTGCTTCTAGCAACGTACCTCCCACACCATATACTCTTAATACCTTCCACAGAGCATCTCTATCAACTCAATCATATGCCTTCTCCAGGTCTATAAATGCTACATACAAATCCATTTATTTTTCTAAATATTTCTCACATACATTCTTCAAAGCAAACACCTGATCCATACATCCTCTACCACTTCTGAAACCACACTGCTCTTCCCCAATCTGATGCTGTACATGCCTTCACCCTCTCAATCAATACCCTCCCATATAATTTCCCAGGAATACTCAACAGACTTATACCTCTGTAATTTGAACACTCATCTTTATCCCCTTTGCCTTTGTACAATGGCACTATACATGCATTCCACCAATCCTCAGGCACTTCACCATATGCCATACATACATTGAATATCCTCACCAACCAGTCAACAACACAGTCACCCCTTTTTCAATAAATTCTGCTGCAATACCATCCAAACCCGCCACCTTTCATCTTCTGCAAAGCTTTCACTACCTTTTCTCTGTTTACCAAACCATTCTCCCTAACCCTCTCACTTTGCACACCACCTCGACCAAAACACCCTACATCTACCACTCTATCATCTAACACAGTCAACAAATCTTCAAAATACTCACTCCATCTCTTTCTCATATCACCACTGCTTGTTATTACCTCCCCATTAGTGCCCTTCACCGATGTTCCCATTTGTTCTCTCGTCTTACGCACTTTATTTACCTCCTTCCAAAACATATTTTTATTCTCCGTAAAATTTAATACTCTCTCACTCCAACTCGCATTTGCCCTCTTTTTCACCTCTTGCACCTTTCTCTTGAACTCCTGCCTTTCTTTTATATATCTTCCAGTCATTTGCACTATTTCCAAGGAAAACCCATCCAAATCTCTCTCTTTTTCTTTCACTAAGAAACTTACTTCTTCATCCCACCATTTTATAATATACATGTGGGAACATATATTGTACAATGATAAAAGAAAAATATAAAATTACTTCATTTTCATGCTAAGAAAAAAAAACACGAAAAACACAAAACTAATGATTTACAAAAATATGTCTTAAACTTATCCACTCTAATGAGAAATAAAATCATGAATAACACAGAAAAGATGCTGTACATAAAAAAATTCTTTTCCTCAAATATTTTGGTAAAATTTCACATTTTTCCATACTCATTCATCTTTAAATAAAGTATGAGGTGCATTGGCCAAAATTTCACCTATACTGATGCATCAGGAAAAGTTTTCAGTACCACCGATATTGATACGTTGGTATATCACTACTAACTACAACACAACACACAAGTAATAATGTATGTATGACTCATGGTGAGCTGCCTGAGGATTGGCGGAATGCATGCACAGTGCCATTGTACAAAGGCAAAGGGGATAAGAGTGAGTGCTCAAATTACAGAGGTATAAGTTTGTTGAGTATTCCTGGTAAATTATATGGGAGGGTATTGATTGAGAGGGTGAAGGCATGTACAGAGCATCAGATTGGGGAAGAGCAGTGTGGTTTCAGAAGTGGTAGAGGATGTGTGGATCAGGTGTTTGCTTTGAAGAATGTATGTGAGAAATACTTAGAAAAGCAAATGGATTTGTATGTAGCATTTATGGATCTGGAGAAGGCATATGATAGAGTTGATAGAGATGCTCTGTGGAAGGTATTAAGAATATATGGTGTGGGAGGCAAGTTGTTAGAAGCAGTGAAAAGTTTTTATCGAGGATGTAAGGCATGTGTACGTGTAGGAAGAGAGGAAAGTGATTGGTTCTCAGTGAATGTAGGTTTGTGGCAGGGGTGTGTGATGTCTCCATGGCTGTTTAATTTGTTTATGGATGGGGTTGTTAGGGAGGTGAATGCAAGAATTTTGGAAAGAGGGGCAAGTATGAAGTCTGTTGTGGATGAGAGAGCTTGGGAAGTGAGTCAGTTGTCGTTCGCTGATGATACAGCGCTGGTGGCTGATTCATGTGAGAAACTGCAGAAGCTGGTGACTGAGTTTGGTAAAGTGTGTGAAAGAAAGTCAAGAGTAAATGTGAATAAGAGCAAGGTTATTAGGTACAGTAGGGTTGAGGGTCAAGTCAATTGGGAGGTAAGTTTGAATGGAGAAAAACTGGAGGAAGTAAAGTGTTTTAGATATCTGGGAGTGGATCTGGCAGCGGATGGAACCATGGAAGCGGAAGTGAATCATAGGGTGGGGGAGGGGGCGAAAATCCTGGGAGCCTTGAAGAATGTGTGGAAGTCGAGAACATTATCTTGGAAAGCAAAAATGGGTATGTTTGAAGGAATAGTGGTTCCAACAACGTTGTATGGTTGCGAGGCGTGGACTATGGATAGAGTTGTGCGCAGGAGGGTGGATGTACTGGAAATGAGATGTTTGAGGACAATGTGTGGTGTGAGGTGGTTTGATTGAGTAAGTAATGTAAGGGTAAGAGAGATGTGTGGAAATAATAAGTGTGTGGTTGAGAGAGCAGAAGAGGGTGTTTTGAAATGGTTTGGGCACATGGAGAGAATGAGTGAGGAAAGATTGACTAAGAGGATATATGTGTCAGAGGTGGAGGGAACGAGGAGAAGTGGGAGACCAAATTGGAGGTGGAAAGATGGAGTGAAAAAGATTTTGAGTGATCGGGGCCTGAACATGCAGGAGGGTGAAAGACGGGCAAGGAATAGTGAATTGGATCGATGTGGTATACCGGGGTTGACGTGCTGCCAGTGGATTGAATCAGGGCATGTGAAGCGTCTGGGGTAAACCATGGAAAGTTGTGTGGGGCCTGGATGTGGAAAGGGAGCTGTGGTTTCGGGCATTATTGCGTGACAGCTGGAGACTGAGTGTGAACGAATGGGGCCTTTGTTGTTTTTTCCTAGTGCTACCTCGCACACATGAGGGGGGAGGGGGATGGTATTCCATGTGTGGTGAGGTGGCGATGGGAATGAATAGGGGCAGACAGTGTGAATTGTGTGCATGGGTATATATGTATGTGTCTGTGTGTGTATATATATGTGTACATTGAGATGTATAGGTATGTATATTTGCGTGTGTGGGCGTGTGTGTGTGTACATTGTGTATGGGGGTGGGTTGTGCCATTTCTTTCGTCTGTTTTCTTGCGCTACCTCACAAACGCGGGAGACAGCGACAAAGCAAAATAAATATAAATAATAAATTTATTAAAAAAGGGGGTGACTGTATTGTTGACTGGTTGGTAAGGTTATTTAATGTATGTATGACTCATGGTGAGGTGCCTGAGGATTGGCGGAATGCGTGCATAGTGCCATTGTACAAAGGCAAAGGGGATAAGAGTGAGTGCTCAAATTACAGAGGTATAAGTTTGTTGAGTATTCCTGGTAAATTATATGGGAGGGTATTGATTGAGAGGGTGAAGGCATGTACAGAGCATCAGATTGGGGAAGAGCAGTGCGGTTTCAGAAGTGGTAGAGGATGTGTGGATCAGGTGTTTGCTTTGAAGAATGTATGTGAGAAATACTTAGAAAAGCAAATGGATTTGTATGTAGCATTTATGGATCTGGAGAAGGCATATGATAGAGTTGATAGAGATGCTCTGTGGAAGGTATTAAGAATATATGGTGTGGGAGGCAAGTTGTTAGAAGCAGTGAAAAGTTTTTATCGAGGATGTAAGGCATGTGTACGTGTAGGAAGAGAGGAAAGTGATTGGTTCTCAGTGAATGTAGGTTTGCGGCAGGGGTGTGTGATGTCTCCATGGTTGTTTAATTTGTTTATGGATGGGGTTGTTAGGGAGGTAAATGCAAGAGTCCTGGAAAGAGGGGCAAGTATGAAGTCTGTTGGGGATGAGAGAGCTTGGGAAGTGAGTCAGTTGTTGTTCGCTGATGATACAGCGCTGGTGGCTGATTCATGTGAGAAACTGCAGAAGCTGGTGACTGAGTTTGGTAAAGTGTGTGGAAGAAGAAAGTTAAGAGTAAATGTGAATAAGAGCAAGGTTATTAGGTACAGTAGGGGTGAGGGTCAAGTCAATTGGGAGGTGAGTTTGAATGGAGAAAAACTGGAGGAAGTGAAGTGTTTTAGATATCTGGGAGTGGATCTGTCAGCGGATGGAACCATGGAAGCGGAAGTGGATCATAGGGTGGGGGAGGGGGCGAAAATTTTGGGAGCCTTGAAAAATGTGTGGAAGTCGAGAACATTATCTCGGAAAGCAAAAATGGGTATGTTTGAAGGAATAGTGGTACCAACAATGTTGTATGGTTGCGAGGCGTGGGCTATGGATAGAGATGTGCGCAGGAGGATGGATGTGCTGGAAATGAGATGTTTGAGGAAAATGTGTGGTGTGAGGTGGTTTGATCGAGTAAGTAACGTAAGGGTAAGAGAGATGTGTGGAAATAAAAAGAGCGTGGTTGAGAGAGCAGAAGAGGGTGTTTTGAAATGGTTTGGGCACATGGAGAGAATGAGTGAGGAAAGATTGACCAAGAGGATATATGTGTCGGAGGTGGAGGGAACGAGGAGAAGAGGGAGACCAAATTGGAGGTGGAAAGATGGAGTGAAAAAGATTTTGTGTGATCGGGGCCTGAACATGCAGGAGGGTGAAAGGAGGGCAAGGAATAGAGTGAATTGGAGCGATGTGGTATACAGGGGTTGACGTGCTGTCAGTGGATTGAATCAAGGCATGTGAAGCGTCTGGGGTAAACCATGGAAAGCTGTGTAGGTATGTATATTTGCGTGTGTGGACGTGTGTATGTACATGTGTATGGGGGGGGGGGTTGGGCCATTTCTTTCGTCTGTTTCCTTGCGCTACCTCGCAAACGCGGGAGACAGCGACAAAGTATAAAAAAAAAAAAAAAAAAATACCTTTTCATTATACGAAGTATGTAAATATTTCTAAAACACCAATGTTGATAGTACTTATGTCGACTGCTGCTGCTCTTCTGCAGAATTATTAGCAAAAATAACAAATATCAGAGATGTGAAAAAACAGAAGCACTGGAGTAAGAGTGACAGGAGAGACTTGGGTTTGGTACTAAATGGCTGTGAGTAACAAACCTGCTACTGCAACACTCATTGTTTCCTACTTCTGACATGTTCAATGTTGTTACACTTTCAAATTTTGCATTTGTTGGCCCAAGGGCATTGTCAATCATCTGCTCTAAATTCAATGAAACTAGCATGGCAGTGATTCTGGTATCATAGAAAACAGATTTATAGGCCAAAGGCAGGGTAGTTGCTGTTACCCTGACTACCTTATATGTGTTCAGATGCTGCTGTATTCTTGGCTGAATATAGTATGCTGGTATTACTCCACAAGTCTTATTTTCACTTTTCCATTCTTACAACACAGCCCAAGATTTCTCATCACCTCCTTGGTCACAATGTCAAAAAAGACCAAGTGGTCTGTTGCTGTGTGTATTTCTTTTTATAACATGCATGAGGTGAGTGGCAGAAGGTTATATAAAAAGCTTTTTTATAAATATTTGCCATTTCCCAAGTCAGAGAGGTTGACTTCAAGAACTGCTGACTTAGCCTTAAAGGAAAAAATCCTCACTTGGCCTGCATCTCTGTTCCTTCTTTTGGAAAAGTAAAACAAGAGGAGAGGATTTCCAGCCCCCCGATCCCACCTCTTTTAATCGCCTTCTACAACTTGCAGGGAATATGTGGGAAGTATTCTTTCTCCCCTATCCCCAGGGATAAACAACAGCAGTTATATATCACAAAATATCAAGATACCTGAAACAGGAAGATGTCTTGGTCAACATGAACAAATGATAATGATAATGAATATGAAACCAATAATATAAAAAGATCTCACCCCTTTTCCAAGATCACTCTTCTGATTACCCTATCTACGTTGCTGAGGTTAAATTGAATAAAAGATAATATTGGACATTTAATTTAATGGAACAACTTGTACACCAATCTAATCATCATACTGACTTCTGCTCTGACTCGAATACTTACACTCGGACAAAATCTTATCAGCTAGGGGGACTAACCCAAATATTATTACAACACTCCTATTTCCCATCATATAACATCTGATAAAACATTCAGACACAGACTGAGTAATGGCTAAATAGGGTCACAAACATCCATCTGGAACATTAACATAAACAGTGTCTTTTGTCTGACAAGAAACAGTGCATTTAAAGTAAACCACTTAAAATCTTAGTTACTGATTATTCATTTGATTCTACAGTTCTAAAGATTTTAAGAATCTCGGAAATATATTTTCACACCGTACAATACACATATCATTTAGGGAAGTGAAAGTGAAACCTAGGTTCTTATTCAGAAAACACAATGGAGTCCAGTAATACACCATGATAAATTCCTAAGATAATCCTTTATATCAGACACAAATCATGATCTTTAATAAATGTATCACAAAATTTCAGGTAATTTTGGGAAGGCAACGAATATAAGGATTCCCTCACACCATCATATTCAGTGTATCATTGAACTTCAACATGTTAAACAGGATTCCTAGATTCTATTTATGTCAACAAAATTATATATTTATGCTAGAACTTGAATGGAATGTAACTACCTGAAGCCATTTGCCTCACAGCTATCACTGTTCTCTAAATGCTGATATGTGCTTAATAAAATTATCAATTCTGAACATGGCATAAGGATTACAGTAAACTTTTCAGATTTACATAGAACTAAATTCAAATTAGTACAGCTTCTGTTGTATTCATTATGATATATGAATACATGACCTAGATCAGCCAAGAGTAACCAAATCTTTTGGATCTAAGCTTGAAAGTTTCTATTTGTAACTTAGACTCTCAACTTAATGTAATTTTCCCTTTAGTTTTGAAATGAAATAAAAAACTAAATTGCGTTAAAAATAAAATATTCACATTTCTATTCAAAATATACATATTAACAACCTTGTACAAAATAACGAGATAACTAATCTTTTAACCAGCACAGCTCCATAAAGATGACAATCCAAAAAATACTGAAGTAGTATCTATGTTACTGTATAAATCTTGAAATAGAAAAAAAAAAAAAATATATATATATATATATATTTATAAATAAATATGGGCAATCATCTGCATCATGCCCAAAGTCCTTGGGAAATATTGCCTACAATGATCTTTATGAACAGTTTAAATATGGAATATATACTTTTTAACAACAAGGACAACAAACCATATTCATGCCTCCAGCTTAAATATTGTTATAACATCCCCTTTTGATCATAAATGAAATCCTTTTGTGCTTTAACTATATTACCTCACTATAAACTACAGGTATTACTTGCTTTAAAACACAGTTAATACTGAATGTTTATATATTTACATTATTCAACTAAAATCTGTCAATTTAACCTGAAGCTGGAGTATCATTTTAACCTATAATGCATCCACATTGGAAGATAAGTTAGTACATCAATCATTACAGTTATTATTCTTATATTTGCAGATGACCTCTAATTATTCTCAATGCTGCTATACCCTGACTGAAGCTCCTGTTAGAATCAAATATGAACCTATCACTGTTATTTGCAAGATGGTGCTAGTACACTCCTCACTTGAGCAAATTTTCATTACCAGGAAACTTCATTATATTAAATCACCTTTAATTTTCTAGCCTAATCTGAAATGAATGAAGTGCGCACATCAACAAACTAGCACCATCAGGCTACAACCTTTATGGAGCCGCAACAGAGATTACTCTATTGCATCTGTTTTGGTAATCCGTTTTAGGCAGGTCTAAGTATGTGGGCATTCCACTGACAAGACACCACCTCAAAATATTCGCATTGTATTTATGATGAAGTCTTGGTATACAAGTAGATTGCAACGATCAAACCATAGAGACCAAGTACCTGTGGGATAGAAAAAAAAAAAATTTTTTTTAAATGACTGTCATACTGTGATCTATGATAGAAACTAGAACTGAAGACAAACCTTTAACATTTGTAAAGAAACCGGAACAGCGGAAACTTGATTATACATACATGGAGACCCACTTGCTCCATGAGAATGGCTGCAGTACAGTTCCTAAAATGAGTTAGCAAGTAGGTTCTCTTTGTGTTCACCCCTTCAACAAGCAACGTTATAACAAACTGCAAATTTCAAAGATACTCTTAAGGTACATATTGGAAACTAAAAACAAGGAAATGATAAATATCTGAGCTATAGCAATATATAGTGGTGAAATGATTCAACATATCACTGAAAACATGCCTCAAGTTTCATACAGTTATCATAAAAACAAAAATATGGTTCTGAAACTCTAAATACTTACACTGCCAACTGTTCAACCATGACTTAAACTCTCAAACTTTACTAGTTAGTTTCCTCTTCGTGTCAACTGTAACCATGACAAACTCTCAAACTCCATGTTTCCTCTTCAAGCCTATATAACATTTCTCTAATGAGATAAAACATATTCAGTTGAGTAATTTTCCTATGACAGTTTTCAATGGAAGACTCCAGGAGTTACCCAGGACCTTATGATGTTAATCACACTACCTAAGGACCCCATTTATGGGGCTCCTGATGCTTCAAGACTATACCAAAATCAGTAGCAGAGAAAGGATCAACTCCTTTGGAATGAAGAGTTCTTTGATAAGCTTGTAATCCTTTTCATCCAGTGATGATGAAACAACCTTGCTTATGCTGACTCATCACTTTCACTCGGGTAGAGCCCAGTACTTACGTGTACTTTGTTACTGTTATCAAATAACCCTGGGGCTCCTCCTCTTAGGACTTTTACAGCTCCAAGCTTGCATCGCCATCAGTAGGAGTAAAAGGAAAGAATCCTTTGGACAGAGAAGTTCTTTGATACCTACTTATGTGTTTGAGTACAGTCTCATCAAAGAAACTTCTGCTTCAAAGAGTCCACCTATCCCTGTTATTGGGTGTTGGGGATCCTCGGGCTGTCAGAGCCCTGGAAAAAATGGTCCCACAGTAACACCAGGATCTTTAACGAAAGAAGTCCTAAGGTATCAATATATGTACATTTTTTTTTTTTTTTTTTGTCGCTGTCTCCCGTGTTTGCGAGGTAGCGCAAGGAAACAGATGAAAGAAATGGCCCAACCCACCCCCATACACATGTATATACATACGTCCACACACGCAAATATACATACCTACACAGCTTTCCATGGTTTACCCCAGACGCTTCACATCCCCTGATTCAATCCACTGACAGCACGTCAACCCCGGTATACCACATCAATCCAATTCACTCTATTCCTTGCCCTCCTTTCACCCTCCTGCATGTTCAGGCCCCGATCACACAAAATCTTTTTCACTCCATCTTTCCACCTCCAATTTGGTCTCCCACTTCTCCTCGTTCCCTCCACCTCCGACACATATATCCTCTTGGTCAATCTTTCCTCACTCATTCTCTCCATGTGCCCAAACCATTTCAAAACACCCTCTTCTGCTCTCTCAACCACGCTCTTTTTATTTCCACACATCTCTCTTACCCTTACGTTACTTACTCGATCAAACCACCTCACACCACACATTGTCCTCAAACATCTCATTTCCAGCACATCCACCCTCCTGCGCACAACTCTATCCATAGCCCACACCTCGCAACCATACAACATTGTTGGAACCACTATTCCTTCAAACATACCCATTTTTGCTTTCCGAGATAATGTCCTCGACTTCCACACATTCTTCAAGGCTCCCAGGATTTTCGCCCCCTCCCCCACCCTATGATCCACTTCCGCTTCCATGGTTCCATTCGCTGCCAGATCCACTCCCAGATATCTAAAACACTTTACTTCCTCCAGTTTTTCTCCATTCAAACTTACCTCCCAATTGACTTGACCCTCAACCCTACTGTACCTAATAACCTTGCTCTTATTCACATTCACTCTTAACTTTCTTCTTTCACACACTTTACCAAACTCAGTCACCAGCTTCTGCAGTTTCTCACATGAATCAGCCACCAGCGCTGTACCATCAGCGAACAACAACTGACTCACTTCCCAAGCTCTCTCATCCCCAACAGACTTCATACTTGCCCCTCTTTCCAAAACTCTTGTATCCACCTCCCTAACAACCCCATCCATAAACAAATTAAACAACCATGGAGACATCACACACCCCTGCCGCACACCTACATTCACTGAGAACCAATCACTTTCCTCTCTTCCTACACGTACACATGTCTTACATCCTCGATAAAAACTTTTCACTGCTTCTAACAACTTGTCTCCCACACCATATATTCTTAATACCTTCCACAGAGCATCTCTATCAACTCTATCATATGCCTTCTCCAGATCCATAAATGCTACATACAAATCCATTTGCTTTTCTAAGTATTTCTCACATACATTCTTCAAAGCAAACACCTGATCCACACATCCTCTACCACTTCTGAAACCACACTGCTCTTCCCCAATCTGATGCTCTGTACATGCCTTCACCCTCTCAATCAATACCCTCCCATATAATTTACCAGGAATACTCAACAAACGTATACCTCTGTAATTTGAGCACTCACTCTTATCCCCTTTGCCTTTGTACAATGGCACTATGCACGCATTCCGCCAATTGAGGCCTCCGGCACCTCACCATGAGTCATACATACATTACATAACCTTACCAACCAGTCAATAATACAGTCACCCCCTTTTTTAATAAATTCCACTGCAATACCATCCAAACCTGCTGCCTTGCCATCTTTCATCTTCCGCAAAGCTTTTACTACCTCTTCTCTGTTTACCAAATCATTTTCCCTAACCCTCTCACTTTGCACACCACCTCGACCAAAACACCCTATATCTGCCACTCTATCACCAAACACATTCAACAAACCTTCAAAATACTCACTCCATCTCCTTCTCACATCACCACTACTTGTTATCACCTCCCCATTTGCGCCCTTCACTGAAGTTCCCATTTGCTCCCTTGTCTTACGCACTTTATTTACCTCCTTCCAGAACATCTTTTTATTCTCCCTAAAATTTAATGATACTCTCTCACCCCAACTCTCATTTGCCCTCTTTTTCACCTCTTGCACCTTTCTCTTGACCTCCTGTCTCTTTCTTTTATACATCTCCCACTCAATTGCATTTTTTCCCTGCAAAAATCGTCCAAATGCCTCTCTCTTCTCTTTCACTAATAATCTTACTTCTTCATCCCACCACTCACTACCCTTTCTAATTAACCCACCTCCCACTCTTCTCATGCCACAAGCATCTTTTGCGCAATCCATCACTGATTCCCTAAATACATCCCATTCCTCCCCCACTCCCCTTACTTCCATTGTTCTCACCTTTTTCCATTCTGTACTCAGTCTCTCCTGGTACTTCCTCACACAAGTCTCCTTCCCAAGCTCACTTACTCTCACCACCCTCTTCACCCCAACATTCACTCTTCTTTTCTGAAAACCCATACAAATCTTCACCTTAGCCTCCACAAGATAATGATCAGACATCCCTCCAGTTGCACCTCTCAGCACATCAACATCCAAAAGTCTCTCTTTCGCGCGCCTGTCAATTAACACATAATCCAATAACGCTCTCTGGCCATCTCTCCTACCTACATACGTATACTTATGTATATCTCGCTTTGTAAACCAGGTATTCCCAATCACCAGTCCTTTTTCAGCACATAAATCTACAAGCTCTTCACCATTTCCATTTACAACACTGAACACCCCATGTATACCAATTATTCCCTCAACTGCCACATTACTCACCTTTGCATTCAAATCACCCATCACTATAACCCGGTCTCGTGCATCAAAACCACTAACACACTCATTCAGCTGCTCCCAAAACACTTGCCTCTCATGATCTTTCTTCTCATGCCCAGGTGCATATGCACTAATAATCACCCATCTCTCTCCATCAACTTTCAGTTTTACCCATATTAATCGAGAATTTACTTTCTTACATTCTATCAAAAAACTCCCACAACTCCTGTTTCAGGAGTACTGCTACTCCTTCCCTTGCTCTTGTCCTCTCACTAACCCCTGACTTTACTCCCAAGACATTCCCAAACCACTCTTCCCCTTTACCCTTGAGCTTCGTTTCACTCAGAGCCAAAACATTCAGGTTCCTTCCTCAAACATACTACCTATCTCTCCTTTTTTCACATCTTGGTTACATCCACACACATTTAGACACCCCAATCTGAGCCTTCGAGGAGGATGAGCACTCCCCGCGTGACTCCTTCTTCTGTTTCCCATTTTAGAAAGTTAAAAAAATACAAGGAGGGGAGGATTTCTGGCCTCCCGCTCCCGTCCCCTCTAGTCGCCTTCTATGACATGCGAGGAATGCGTGGGAAGTATTCTTTCACCCCTATCCCCAGGGATAATATATATATATACACATATATATATACATATATATATACATATACATACACACGCACATATACACACACACACACACATATATATACATATGAAAAATGCAATCCAGTAATCCAATATATGTACATACGTATTTATATAGGGTGAAGGGGGTGCCATTTCATGTGTGGCGCGGTGGCGACGGGAATGGACGAAGGCAGCAGGTATGAATGTGTACATGTGTATATATGTATATGTATGTATATATATTTTTTTTTCTTTTTTTAATTCTCCAGAAGAAGGAACAGAGAAGGGGGCCTGGTGAGGATATTCCCTCAGAGGCCCAGTCCTCTTTTCTTAATGCTACCTTGCTAATGCGGGAAATGGCGAATAGTTTGAAAGAAGTGAAAGAAAAGAAAAGTATGTATATATATGTATACATTGAAATGCATAGGTATGTATATGTGCATGTGTGGGCTTTTATGTATATACATGAGTATGTGGGAGGGTTGGGCCATTCTCTCGTCTGTTTCCTTGAGCTACCTCACTAACGCGGGAGACAGCAACTAAGTATAATAAAAAAAAAATATATGTATATAGGTGTAGGAAAGAAAGAAATCTGCTTCCTTATTCCCAGTGTGAAAGAGGAGACTAATGGGGGCAGGAGCAGGAGGAATGGAAATCCCCTTCCTGTATTTCAATCTCCTAAAAAATGGAACAGAAGGAGCAAAGCAGGGTGAGCTCATTCTCCCTGAGAGATCAGGCTAGGGTATTTAAATGTATGTGGATGTACCAAGATGAGAAGAAAGGTACTATGCTTGAGGACAAAACCTGAATGTTCTGGCTCTGAGTGAAACAACACACATGGGAAAAGAAGAATGGCTTGGAAATGTCTTAGAAGTCAGAGGTTGGAGAGAGAGCACGAGCTAAGGAAAGGGTAGCACTTCTGCTGAAGGCAGAGTTGTGAGAGCATGTGAAAGGGTGTAAAGAAGTGAGCGCAAGACGTATGTTGGAGAAAATGTAAGTGGATTGTGAGTGATGGGTGGTTATAATACACCTGGCCAAGATAAGAAAAATCATTAGAGGCAACTGTTTTGGGAGCAGTTGAGAGTGTCAGCAATTTTGATGCAATAGACTGGTGATAGTGATGGGTTTACTTAAATGTGAAGGCGAGTAATGTGGTAGTTCAGGATGTTATTGTAAGGCATTAGGGCACTCAGTAAAGTCACTAAAACTGGTTAAAAGCTTGGGAGTTGTGTGATGTAATAACTGGCTTAAAAACAGGGGCATACACAAGTATACATATGTGGGTAGGAAAGAGGGTCAGAGGGCATTACTGGATTACATACCAATTGACAGGCATGTAGAGAGAGACTTTTGGATATGGACGTACCAATGGGAGCAGATGGTGGTTTGTCTCATCATTACCTTGTGAAGGCTTGTAGAGGTTTTCAGAAAAGAGGAAATGTTACTGGCAAGGAGTGGATGAGGAGTGGGAGGTATCTAGGGAAGCAGTGCTGGCATGTGAGAGAGATGCTAATGGCATGCATAAGGTGAGAGGCAGGAAGATCAGAAAGGGTAGTGAATGATAAGATGAAATAAAATTGCAAGTGAAAGGAAAAAGAGAATTATATAGGTGGTATTTATAGAGAAAGATTGCAAATAACTGGGAGATGTACAAGAGAAAGCAGCAGGAAGTCAAGTGGAAAGGGCAGAGGTTGAAAAAGACAGCAAAGGAAAGCTGGGTTGAGAGTGTCAGTAAACTTTAGGGAGAATAAGATGTTTTGAAAGGTGATTAATGGTGTGCAAAACACAAAGAGCAAATAGGAACATCCATGAAGGGGGTAAATATGAAGGAAAAGGGGAATATCCCTGAAGGGGGAAAATGGGAAAGTGGTAACAGGTATTGATGAAATGAGGAGGAGATGGACTGAGTATTTTGATAAGTAAGTAAAAGTAGACTGGGGGGGGGAGTGTTTTATAAGGGGGGTGAATAATGTGTAAAAGACAAGAGAACAAATGGGAACCATTGGTGATGGGGACTACAGGGGAAAAGATAACAAGTAGTGATGAAGTGATGAGGAGGTGCAGCAAGTATTCTAAAAGATTGTTAAACGTGTTTGATAATAGGATGGCAGATGTTGGGGAATTAGGTCAATGTGGTATGCAAAGTGAAAGAGTCATGAAGAATGGTTTGATGAAGAGAGAAGAGGTGGCAAAAGTCTTGTTTAAGATGAAATGTGGCAAGGTGGCTGGAGTGGATGGTATTGCAGTTGAATTTATCAAGAAAGGGGCAACTGTGTTGCTGAGTGGTTGGTAAGGATATTCAATTCAAAGTCTGTAGGTATGGATCATGTAGAAGTGCATGAGTAATGGTAAAATGCATGTACAGTGTCAGTGTATAAAGGTATAGCGGATACAGGTGGGTGTTCAAACTAGAGAGGTATAAGTATGTTGAGCATACCTGAAGCTCAAGGGTAAAGGGAAAGAGTGGTCTGTGAATGTCTAGGGAGTAAAGTCAAGGGTTGGTGAGAGGACAAGAGAAAAGAAAGCAGTAGCACTACTGCTGATGCAGGAATTGTGAGAGTATGTGACAGAGTGTAAGAAAGTAAACGCTAGATTGATTGGGGTAAAACTGAAAGTGGATGGAGAGAGATGGGTGATTACTGGTGCCTATACACCTGCTCATAAGAAGGAAAATGAGAGACAAGTGCTTTCACAGCAGCTGAGTGAGTGTGTTAGCAGCTTTGATGCATGAGACTGGGTTATGGTGAAAGGGTGATTTGAATATAAAGGTGAGTAATGTAGCAGTTGAGGGTAAAATTGGTGCACATGGGGTGTTCAGTGTTGTACATGGAAATGGTGAAGAGCTTGTAGATTTGTGTGCTGAAAAAGGACTGGTGATTGGGAATACCTGGTTTAAAAAGAAAGATATACATAGGTATATGTATGTAAGTAGGAGAGATGGCCAGAGAGCATAATTGGATTACGTGTATAGGCGTGCGAAAGAGAGACTTTTGGATGTTAATGTGCTGAGAGGTGCAACTGGAGGGATGTCTGATCATTATCTTGTGGAGGCAAAGGTGAAGATTTGTAGAGGTTTTCAGATGAATGTAGAGGTGAAGAGAGCGGTGAGAGTAAGTGAGCTAGGAAAGGAGACTTGTGTAAGGAAGTACCAGGAGAGACTGAGTGCAGAACAGAAAAAGGTGAGAGCAAATGACGTAAGGGGAGTGGGGGAGGAATGGGATGTATCAAGGGAAGCAGTGATGGCTTGTGCAAAAGATGCCTGTGGCATTAGAAAGGTGGGGGGTGGGCAGATTAGAATGGGTAGTGAGTGGTGGGATGAAGTAGTAAGATTGTTAGTGAAAGAGAAGAGAGAGGCATTTGGACGGTTTTTGCATGGAAATAGTACAAATGACTGGGAGATGTATAAAAGAAAGAGGTAGGAAGTCAAAAGAAAGGTGCAAGAGGTGAAAAAGAGGGCAAATGAGAGTTGTGGTGAGAGAGTATCGTTAAATTTTAGTGACAATAAAAAGATGTTTTGGAAGGAGGTAAATAAAATGCGTAAGACAAGAGAACAAATGGGAACATCAGTGAAGGGAGCTAATGTGGAGGTAAAAACAAGTAGTGGTGAAGTGAGGAGATGGAGTGAGTATTTTGAAGGTTTGTTAAATGTGTTTGATGATGGAGTGGCTGATATAGGGTGTTTTGGTCGAGGTGGTGTGCGAAGTGAGAGAGTCGGGGAGAATGGTATGGTAAACTGAGAAGAGGTAGTGAAAGCTTTGCGGATGATGAAAGCCAGCAAGGCAGCAGGTTTGGATGGTACTGCAGTAGAATTTATCAAAAAAGGGGGTGACTGTGGTGTTGACTGGTTGGTGAGGATATTCAATGCATGTATGGTTCAGATAAGTGCCTGAGGATTGGCAGAATGCATGCATAGTGCCATTGTACAAAGGCAAAGGGGATAAAGGTGAGTGTTCAAATTACAGAGATATAAGTTTGTTGAGTATTCCTGGGAAATTATATGGGAGGGTATTGATTGAGAGGGGTGAAGGCATGTACGGAGCATCAGATTGGGGAGAAGCAGTGTGGTTTCAGAAGTGGTAGAGGATGTGTGGATCAGGTGTTTCCTTTGAAGAATGCACGTGAGAAATACTTAGAAAAACAAATGGATCTGAATGTAGCATTTATGGATCTGGGGAAGGCATTTGATAGAGTTGATAGAGATGATTTCTGGAAGGAATTAAGAGTATACAGTGTGGGAGGTATGTTGCTAGAAGCAGTGAAAAGTTTTTGTCGAGGATGTAAGGCATGTGTACAAGTAGGAAGAGAGGAAAGTGATTGGTTCCCAGTGAATATTGGTTTGCGGTATGGGTGTGTGGTGTCTCCATGGTCGCTTAATTTGTTTGTGGATGGGGTAGTTAGGGAGGTGAATGTAAGAGTTTTGGAAAGAGGGGCAAGTATGCAGTCTGTTGTGGATGAGAGGGCTTGGGAAGTGAGTCAGTTGTTGTTTACTGATGATACAGTGCTGATGGCTGATTCAGGTGAGAAAGTGCAGAAGCTAATGACAGTTTGGTAAAGTGTGTGAAAGAAGAAAGCCGAGAGTAAATGTGAATACGAGCAAGGTTATTAGGTTCAGTAGGGTTGAGGGACAAGACAACTGGGAGGTAAGTTTGAAAGGAGAAAAACCAGGGGAAAGTGAAGTGTATTAGATATATGGGACTAGATTCAGCAGCAAATGGGACCATGGAAGCCAAAGCAAGTCACAGGGTGGGGGAGGGGCTGAAGGTTCTGAGAGCATTGAAGAATGTGTGGGAAGCAAGAACGTTATCTCGGAGCAAAAATGGGTATGTTTGAAGGAATAGTGGTTCCATCAATGTTATATGATTGCGAGGCATGGGCTATAGATAGGGTTGTGTAGGGGAAGGTGGTGAGTTGGAAATGAGGTGTCTGAGGTGTGAGGTGGTTTGATCAAGTAAGTAATGAAAGGGAAAGAGAGATGTGTGGTAATAAAAAAAATGTGGTTGAGAGAGCAGAAGAGGGTGTATTGAAATGGTTTGGTCCCATGAAGAGAATGAGTAAGGAAAGACTGACAAAGAGGATAAATATGTCAGAGGTGGAGGGAACGAGGAGAAGTGGGAGACCAAATTGGAGGTGGAAGGATGGAGTGAAAAAGATTTTGAGCAACTGGAGCCTGAACTTACAGGAGGGTGAAAGGCATGCAAGGAATAGAGTGAATTGGAATGATGTGGTACACCAAGGTTGACATGCTGTCAATGGATTGAGCCAGGGCATGTGAAGTGTCTGGGGTGAACATGGAAAGTTTTGTGGGGCCTGGACGTGGAAAGGGAGCTGTGGTTTCAGTGCATTACACATCCAGGCCCCACACAACTATCCATGGTTTACTCCAGACACTTCACATGCCCTGGCTCAATCCACTGACAGCACGTCAACCCCGGTATACCACATCGTTCCAATTCACTCTGTTCTTGCACACCTTTCACCCTCCTGCATGTTCAGGCCCCGATCACTCAAAATCTTTTTCACTCCATCTTCCCACCTCCAATTTGGTCTCCCACTTCTCGTTCCCTCCATCTCTGATACATATATCCTCTCTGTCAATCTTTCCTCACTCATTCTCTCCATGTGACCAAACCATTTCAAAACACCCTCTTCTGCTCTCTCAACCACACTCTTTTTATTACCACACACTTCTCTTACCCTTTCATTACTTACTCGATCAAACCACCTCATCACATATTGTCTTCAAACATCTCATTTCCAGCACATCCACCCTCCTCCACACAACTCTATCTATAGCCCACGCCTTGCAACCATATAACATTGTTGGAACTACTAGTCCTTCAAACATACCCATTTTTGATCTCCAAGATAACGTTCTCAACTTCCACACATTTTTCAATGCTCCCAGAACTTTCGCCACTGTGACTCACTTCCACTTCCATGGTTCCATCCGCTGCCAAATCCACTCCCAGATATCTAAAACACTTCACTTCCTCCAGTTTTTCTCCATTCAAACTTACCTCCCAATTGACTTGTCCCTCAACCCTACTGTACCTAAAAGCCTTGCTCTTATTCACATTTACTCTCAG
The DNA here is from genome assembly GCF_036320965.1 of Panulirus ornatus. NCBI lineage: Eukaryota > Metazoa > Arthropoda > Malacostraca > Decapoda > Palinuridae > Panulirus > Panulirus ornatus. The sequence continues at coordinate 7,398,736 of NC_092260.1, forward strand.
CTTTCTTCTTTCACACACTTTACCAAACTCAGTCACCAGCTTCTGCAGTTTCTCAACTGAATCAGCCACCAGCGCTGTATCATCAGCGAACAACAACTGACTCACTTCCCTAGCTCTCTCATCCACAACAGACTGCATACTTGCTCTTCTCTCCAAAACTCTTGCGTTCACCTCCTTAACAACCCCATCCATAAACAAATTAAACATCCAGGGAGACATCATGCACCCCTGCCGCAAACCAACATTCCCTGAGAACTAATCACTTTCCTCTGTTCCTACACGTACACATGCCTTACATCCTTGATAAAAACTTTTCACTGCTTCTAACAACTTACCTCCCACACCATATATTCTTAATACCTTCCACAGAGCATCTCTATCAACTCTATCATATGCCTTCTCCAGATCCATAAATGCTACAAACAAATCATTTGCTTTTTAAAGTATTTCTCATACATTTTTCAAAGCAAACACCTGATCCACACATCCTCTACTACTTCTGAAATGACACTGCTCCTCCCCAATCTGATGCTCTGTACATGCCTTCACCCTCTCAATCAATACCCTCCCATATAATTTACCAGGAATACTCAACAAACTTATACCTCTGCAATTTGAGCACTCACCTTTATCCCCTTTGCATTTGTACAATGGCACTGTGCATGCATTCTGCCAATCCTCTGGCACCTCTCCATGAACCATAAATACATCAAATAACCTTACCAACCAGTCAACAATACAGTCACCCCCTTTTTTTAATGAATTCCACTCCAATACCATCCAAACCCACTGCCTTGCCGGACTTTCATCTTCCGCAAAGCTTTTACTACCTCTTCTCTGTTTACCAAATCATTCTCCCTAACCCTTTCACTTTGCACACCACCTCGACCAAAACACCCTATATCTGCCACTCTATCATCAAACACATTCAACAAACCTTCAAAATGCTCACTCCATCTCTCCTCATCACCACTACTTGTTATCATCTCCCCATCAGCCCCCTTCACTGATGTTCCCATTTGTTCCCTTGTCTTACGCACTTTATTTACCTCCTTCCAAAACATCTTTTTATTCTCCCTAAAATCAAATGATACTCTCTCACCCCAACTCTCATTTGCCCTCTCTTTTGCCTCTTGCACCTTTCTCTTGACCTCCTGCCTCTTTCTTTTATACATTTCCCTGCAAAAATTATCTAAATGCCTCTCTCTTTTCTTTCACTAATAATCTTACTTCTTCATCCCACCACTCACTACCCTTTCTAATCTGCCCACCTCCACGCTTCTCATGCCACAAGCATCTTTTGCACAAGCCATCCCTGCTTCCCTAAATACATCCCATTCCTCCCCCACACCCCTTATGTCCTTTGTTCTCACCTTTTTCCATTCTGTACTCAGTCTCTCCTGGTACTTACTCACACAAGTCTCCTTCCCAAGCTCACTTACTCTCACCACTCTCTTCACCCCAACATTCTCTCTTCTTTTCTGAAAACCTCTACAAATCTTCACCTTTGCCTCCACAAGATATGATCAGACATCCCTCCAGTTGCACCTCTCAGCACATTAACATCCAAAAGTCTCTCTCGTGCGCCTATCAATTAACACGTAATCCAATAAGACTCTCTGGCCATCTCTCCTACTTACATACGTATACTTAAGTATTTCTCTCTTTTTAAACCAGGTATTCCCAATCACCAGTCCTTTTTCAGTATATAAATCTACACGCTCTTCACCATTTCCAATTACAACACTGAACACCCAGCTACACCAATTATTCCCTCAACTGCCACATTACTCACCTTTGCATTCAAATCATCCATCACTATAACCCGGTCTCATGCATCAAAACTACTAACACTCACTCAGCTGCTCCCAAAACACTTGCCTCTCATGATCTTTCTTCTCATGCCCAGGTGCATATGCACCAATAATCACCCATCACTCTCCATCCATTTTCAGTTTTACCCTTATCAATCTAGAGTTTACTTTCTTACACTCTATCACATACTCCCACCACTCCTGTTTCAGGAGTAGTGCTACTCCTTCCCTAGCTCTTGTCCTCTCACTAACCCCTGACTTTATTCCCAAAACATTCCCAAACCACTCTTCCCCCCTTTACCCTTGAGCTTCATTTCACTCAGAGCCAAAACATCCAGGTTCCTTTCCTCAAACACACTATCTATCTCTCCTTTTTTCTCATCTTGTTTACATCCACACACATTTAGACACCCTAATCTGAGCCTTCGAGGAGGATGAACACTCCCCACGCGACTCCTCCTTCTGTTTCCCCGTTTAGAAAGTTAAAATACATGAAGAGGAGGGTTTCTAGCCCCCTGCTCCCATCCCCTTTAGTCACCTTCTACAACACGTGAGGAATGCATGGGAAGTATTCTTTCTCCCCTATCCCCAGGGATAGGGGAGAAAGAATACTTCCCACGGATTCCTCACTTGTTGTAGAAGGCGACTAAAGGTATGTATATGTATATACATGTGTATGCAAGTGGGTTAGGCCATTCTTTTGTCTGTTTCCTTATGCTACCTCGCTAATGCTGGAGACTGCAACAAAGTATAATAATAATGAAAAAAATAACCTGATAAGTTGCATGGAAGCATACAGATTGAGAAGTTGAAGGCAAGCATAGAGCATCAAATTGGGGAGGAACATGTGGTTTTAGAAGTGATAGAGAATATGTGGATCAGGTGTTTGTTTTAAAGAATGTGTGTGAGAAATGATTTGAGAAACATATGGATTTGTATATGGCATTTATGGATCTGGAGAAGGCATATGGCACGGTTGATAGAGATGCTTTGTGGAAGGTCTTAAAAATGTATGGTGTGGGAGGTAAGGTGCTAGAAGCAGAGAAATTTTCATAAAGGGTGTAAGGCTTCTGTAAGAATAGGAAGAGAGGAGAGTGAATGGTTCCAAGTGAAGGATGATCTGCATCAGGGGTGTGTGATGTTACTATAGTTGTCTAATTTGTCTAAGGATGGGGTAGTGACAGATGTAAATGTGAAAGTCTTGAAGAGGGGGCAATTATGCACCTGTGGGGGATGGGAGGGCCTGGGAAGCAAGTTAATTGTTTGCTGGTGATACAGCACTAGTTGCAGATTTGAGAGAAAAACTGCAGAAGTTGGCAACTAAGTTTGGAAGTCATCGTGAAAGGAGAAAGCTGAGAGTGAATGTGAATATAAGCAAAGTTTTTAGTTTCAACAAGGTTGAAGGCCAGGCTAGATGTAAAAATGGAGAAAAATTGGAGGAAAAGAAGTGCTTTCAATATGTGGGGGTGGACTTGTCACCTAATGGAACCATGTAAGAAGTGATCCAGAGGGTGGGGAAGGGGGTAAAGTTCTGGCAGTGCTGAAAAATGTGTGAAAAGAGAAAACATCATCTGGGAGGGAAAAAATGAATATGTGTGAAGGAATAGTAGCCCCAACAATATTATAAGGTTGTGAGGCATGGGCTATAGTTACAGCTGTGAGGAAGAGGGTGGATGTGTTGGAAATGAAATGTTTACAGACAAATTGTGGTGTGGGGTGGTTTGATCGAGAAAGTAATGAAAGGGTATGAGAGATGTTTAGTAATACAAAGAGTGTGGTTGAGAAAGCAGACCAGGGTGTGCTCAAATGGTTTGGACATATGGACAGAATAAGTGAGGAAAGGTTGACAATGAGGATATGTGTGTCATAAGAAGAGGGAACAAGTAGAATGAGGAGACCAACCTGGAGATGCAAAGATGGAGTGAAAGAGAATTTTGGGTGATCAGGGTTTGAACATGCAGGGGGGGTGAAAGGCATGCACACGACAAAGTGAATTGGAATGATGTGGTATACTGGGGTTGATGTACTGTCAGTGGACTGAACCAGGGCATGTGAAGCATCCGGGGTAAACATGGAGAGGTCTATGGGGCCTGAATGTGGATAAAGAGTTATGGTTTTGCAGCATTACATAGCCTGACAACCTGGATGTGAGCAGAAGTGACTTTTTTTTGTCTGTTCCTTGCTAACATGGGAAACAGTGATCAAGTACAATAAAGAAAAATATTCTCAGCATGCAAAAATGTAGATAATAAATAAACAGTTATGCAGGACTTACCAGCCATGAGTTTTTGGTTTTTCAAAATCTGGGATAGGGACTTCAAATCTATTAGCATGGTGTTCTGTCTCAACAACTCTGAAAAAGGTCTCTTAGTGCAAAATTGTCTGATACAAGTTGGTAACCTTTATCATGCTGATGACTTGTCTCTGTAATACTCACAACTACATATACTGTGTGAAAGACCTTTTTGCAACAAAGTCACAAAATAAACCTTTCCTGAATACAGGTCGATATGGTATGCATAGCCCATACTTGCCACACATAGCTCGAATTTTCTTATGACATACTTTGCGTGCTGTTTATTTGGCACATATTAGGTATGCATACACCTGTTACATGCAGTTAACATTCTTTTGTCTAAGCATACACTTAGGTGTGTGTTGTAATGGCTCTTGAATAATTCACTGCAAGTGGAGAAGTGATAACAGATAGTAATGGAGTGAGAAGGAGATGGACAGAGTATTTTGAAGGTTTGCTGAATGTGTTTGATAATAGAGTGGCAGATATAGGGTGTTTTGGTCAGGATGGAGTACGAAGTGATAGGGTCAGGGAGAACAATTTGGTGGAGAGAAGATATAGTGAAAGCTCTGTGGAAGATGAAAGCTGGTAAGGCGGCGGGTTTAGACAGTATTGCAGTGGAATTTATTAAAAAAGGGGCATGACTGTGTTGTTGATTGGTTGGTAAGGATATTCAATGCATGTACAGGCCATGATGAAGTGCCTCAGGACTGGTGGAATGCATGCATAGTGCCTTTGTACAAAGGCAGAGAGGATAAAGGGGAGTGTTCAGACTTCTGAGGGATAAGTTTGTTGAGCATTCCTGGGAAATTATATGGGAGGGTACGGATTGAGAGGGTGAAGGCATAGGCAAAGCATCAGATTGTGGAAGAGCAGTGTGGTTTCAGAAGTGGTTGATGATGTGTCGATCAGGTGTTTGCTTTGAAGAATGTATGTGAGAAATACTTGGAAAACATTTGGATTTGTATGTAGCATTTATGGATCTGGAGAAGGCATATGATTGGATTGATAGAGATGCTTTGCGGAAGGTATTAAGGGTATATGGTGTGGGAGGTAAGTTACTAGATGCAGTGAAAAGTTTTAACTAAGGATATAAGGCATGTGTACAAGTCGGAAGAGAGGAGAGTGATCGGCTCCTAGTGAATGTCGGTTTGCGGCTAGGGTGTGTGATGTCCCCATGGTTGTTTAATTTGTTTATAGATGGGGTGGTTAGGGACGTAAAGGCAAGAGATTTGGAGAGACGGGTGAGTATGCAGTCTGTTGTGGATGAGAGGGCTTGGGAAGAGTCAGTTGCTGTTTTTCAATGATAAAGCTCTAGTGGCTGATTCTTGAGAAACTGCAGAGGTTGGTGATTGAGTCTGAAAATGTATGTGAAAGGAGAAAGTTGAGTAAATGTGAATAAGAACAAAGTTATTAGGTTTAATAGGATTGAGAGACAAGTTAATTGGGATGCAAGTTTGAATGGAGAAAAATTGGAGGAAGTGAAGTGTTTTAGATATCTGGGAGTGGACTTAGCAGCTGATGGAACCATGGAAGCAGAAGTGAGTCAGTCATAGGGTGGGGGAAGGGATGAAGGTTCTGGGAGTGATGAAGAATGTGTGGAAGGCAAGAACGTTATCTTGGAGAGCAAAAATGAGTAAATTTGAAGGAATAGTAGTTCCAACAATGTTGTATGGTTGTGAGGCATGGGCTATAGACAGGGTTGTACAGAGGAGGGTAGATGTATTGGAAATGAAATATTTAAGGACAACATGTGGTGTGAGGTGGTTTGATTAAGTAATGTAAGGGTAAGAGAGATATGTGAAAATAAAGAGAGTATGGTTGAGAGAGCAGAAGAGGGTGTGTTGAAATGGAGATGTTGAGAGAATGAGTGAGGAAAGACTGACAAAGAGGATACCTGTGTCAGAGGTGGAGGGAACAAGAAGTGGGAGACCAAATTAAGGTTTACCCCAGATGCTTCACATCCCCTGGTTCAGTCCACTGACAACACGTCAACCCTGGTACACCACACTGTTCAAATTCACTCTATTCTTTGCAAGTCTCTCACCCTCCTGTATGTTCAGGCCCCAATCACTCAAAATCTTTTTCACTTCATCCTTCCACCTCTAATTTGGTCTCCCACTTCTTGTTCACTCCACCTCTGACACATATATCCTCTTTGTCAATCTTTCCTCACTCATTCTCTCCAAATGTCCAAATCATTTCAACACATCCACCCTCCTCCGTACAACCATAGCTATCTATAGCCCATGCCTCGTAACCATATAACATTGCTAGAACCACTATTCCTTCAAACATACCCATTTTTGCTCTCCGAGATAACGTTCTCACCTTCCACACATTCTTCAATGCTCCCAGAACCTTCACCCCCTCCCCCACCCTGTGACTCACTTCCATGGTTCCACTCCCAGATATCTAAAACACTTCACTTCCTCCAGTTTTTCTCCATTCAAACTTACCTCCCAATTAACTTGTCCCTCAACCCTAGTGAACCTAATAACTAATAATAACAAAAATCTATGAAATTTCAGTCTAAGTAAATAAATATTGCTGAAATAAAGGATTGACTGAGGAAAATATATTCATCTTGCAGTACTGTCTTGGAAAAATGGTAAACAAGTCTCTCTGGTAGTACTCCAGCAGCTTTTCATATCATTCACAACAATCAGCCCCATGCATTTACTTATGCCTAAAAATTTTCTGATCTTATATCACATAGCAGGTTTCCAGAGAAAAGTGACATCATGCACTGCAGTCCACTTGCCATTTTCCTGGAGAACTTCAGTGGTATACTTATTTGTTTCAAGGACAATTCTATATATACTGATTTTATTTTGGAACAGAGAAAGACATTCTCTAGGGTGTACATTTCTATCAGGAACATCAACATGACCTATGTATATTTGTGTATTTGATATTTCTGGCCCACAGCTTATGACTTCCAGGGTATATACTCATGCTGAGAGGGTCGTTGCACTTGTTTCAGTATATTTAACCTCATTTTTTTCTCATTTTCCCTAAACCATCAATCACTTTCTTCATCACTTGATATTTCAAAGTCACCTTCATTTATATTTGTACCACAATTATCATCATTATTCACAATACTTCAATGGATGGGATTCACACTGACAGAAAATTATTTATGGCTACCAACTCAACCCACACAATGATTGGAATGGATAAGCCCCCCTCATTTCCACACATGCATGCATGATTCAAATTAGATGTCTAAATCAGCTAATTCTAGGTCATTTGAAAATAAAGTCACCAATATTTACCTAATAGAGCTGCATAAAAAGCTTCTTACAGAGACATGCCACACTTCAAGGATTAAAGCAGTACTAGGTGCTATGGTAACTGCCTTTTTATGACTCATTGTTAGTGGAGTAGATCACTAAAGTAACAGTGGAAAATAAATTGAGAAATGCATGTTTCATGCTAGATACAAGAGGACTCTGTATCACCACAAAAATGTCTAGGCTCAATTGGATAGCCAGGCAGGGTCAGACTGCAACTGCTCAATATATCAAATGGATGCTTTTTCAGCATAATTCCACAACATAAAATACTAAACTTGTTAAACTGAATTTTTGTTGGGAAAATGCTTCTTAAGCGAGACATAACTGTATTAAAGTCTGATAGTTAACAAGACTATAATACCGAGTAACATACACTAATCATATTCTTTAATTTTTCACTTCAAAATTATAGAAATCATTAGGTGAAACATAAAATGTGCATGCAGTAAACAACATGTATATGTTAAGTTATCAAGAAGTATAATTTTTACTTGCCTCTGCAAAGATGAGGATGAGGATCATGCCAACAAAGAGTCGGGGCTGTTGGGCTGTCCCCCTCACACCAGCATCTCCAACAATTCCAATTGCCAATCCAGCAGCCAGACCAGATAACCCAACACTCAGTCCAGCACCAAGGTGTACAAATCCTCTGCAAATCATCAAAGTCACTGTTAGAAAAAGTTTATCACCTACTGCTATGAAACAAACTCTACTGGCTACATAAAGAAGTTTGCTTAATTTAATTGAATAAGAACAAGGTTATTAGATTCAGTAGGGTTAAGGGGCAAGTTAACTGGGAGATAAGTCTGAATGGAGAAAAACTGGATGAAGAGAGGTGTTTTAGATATCTTGGACTGCATTTAGTAGCGGATGGAACCATGGAAGTGGAAGTAAGTCACAGGGTGGGGGAGGGGGTGAAGGTTCTGGGAGCATTGAAGAATGTGTGGATGGTGAGAACGTTATCTCGGAGCAAAAATGGGTATGTTTAATGGAATAGTGCTTCCAACAATGTTATATGGTTGCAAGGCATGGGCTATATATAGGGTTGTGCGGAGGAGGGCGGATGTGTTGGAAATGAAATGTTTGAGGGCAATATGTGGTGTAAGGTGGTTTGATCAAGTAATAATTCATATGAAAGGGTAAGAGAGGTGTGTGGTAATAAAAAGAGTGTGGTTGAGAGAGCAGAAGAGGGTGTATTGAAATGGTTTGGTCACGAGGAGAGAATGAGTGAGGAAAGATTGACAAGAGGACATGTGTGTCAGAGGTGGAGAGAACAAGAAGAGGGAGACCAAATTGGAGGTGGAAGGATGGAGTGAAAAGATTTTGAGCGGTCAAGGCCTGAACGTACAGGAGGGTGAAAGGCATGGAAGGAACAGAGTGAATTGGAATGATGTGCTGTCAATAGGTTGAACCAGGGCATGTGAAGCATCTGGGGTAAAATATAGAAAGTTTTGTGGGGTCTGGATGTGGAAAGGGAGCTGTGGTTTTGGTGCATTACAAATGACAACTAGAGACTGAGTGTGAAAGAATGTGGCCTTTGTTGTCTTTTCCTGGTGCTACCTCGCATGCACAGAGGGAGGGGGTTGATGTTTCACATGTGGCAGAGTGGCAATGGGAATGGATGAGGGCAGCAAGTATGAATATGTACATGTGTATATATGTATATGTCTGTTGAAATGCATAGGTATGTATGTGTGTTTGTGGGCGTTCACATATATGCATGTGTATATGGGTAGGTTGGGCCATTCTTTCATCTTTTTCCTTGTGCTACCTTGCTAACGCAGGAGACAGCAACTAAGTACAATAAATATGTAAATAACAACAATAACAATAATAAATGACTTTAAGAGTTTGTAAAAAATTATATTCTTCATCTTCCTTAAACAAAATTAGAGGAATTAAAAGCATAAAAAACAAAAATTATGAAAAAAGTTTTCAAGTTTTAAAAACTGTCTCCCTCCAAGGCAATGTCAGACAACATGAGAATTCCCATGATCCCTTCCTTTTGGTGAGGTTGCTGCTTCTCATATTTTACTAATCATTCAGCAGTCACCACCCAGTCAAGCCAAACCAGGTTGACAGTCTTACAAATCTTCAGAAAAAGGATGTTTTACACTTCAGCTCCAGGAATCCCTTCTCTGGAGCTCATTTAATCCACACTCTTATTTCCTAAATCCTCTAGGCAGGACCTCAGGTCAAGAATTGTGATGTGTCTGTTTTCCAAGGCAAGTGCAAGATAGTTAAGTGTTCACTGTCTTCAGTATGATGAGTCCTGTAACATGCTGAATCTGTGTTTGTAGTGTTGCTGGGATGGGTGGTGTCCAGAATGTACATAATGAAAATGTCCCTCGTACTTGCCTGGGAGTAAAGTTTCAGATGGACGTACGTCTGATGGGGAAGACTTCAAGTCTGGGTTTACAGGACAGTTGTTTGGTGCTTGTCAAATCATTACTGTGTGCATCAGCTTAGTCTATATTGCATTTGTTGGGAAAGGGAAATTTGTGAGTGCGAGGCAGGGGTAAGTGTTTTGTTTCTAAGGGGATGGAGATTGGTTATGGCGCAGTTTGGGTGCGAATGGTCTAAGGCTGCTGCAAAGATGCGGGTGCTGAGCATATAGAAGTAACAGTGTACTGAAGGCATTTTTGTTTCATTGTAAACACGATGAGCATCTGCAGTTGCAAGACAGCCAGTAATTGTTCTGAAAGAATCTACTTTGTATGGTTTGCAGTCCTGAAATGTTGGCTTTGGATGGTGGATAAAGCATAATTTTGCCTGCCCTCACTTGGTCTTGAATATTCCACTCTTATTTCCTCTATACCCTTATCAAGATCACATTCCTATTATGACCAAAATCACTTTCTTCTTTTAAAGCTGATAATTGAAAATGCTCAGAATGAATATCACTACCATTTGTGCCCCCAAAATAATAATTAATTTGATGAGTTAATTGCACATAGCTGCACAGGTCCTGCAGGAAGTAGTAACCGCATACACCCAGGAAGGCCAAGGCTGTCTGTATCTTCCCCCGAGTTATACAAGTAACTGACACAACAGGAATTTTTCTAATACTAATCATAGCTTCCTGTGACATAAGGCATCTTTGCCTGCTGAAAAATCATGCCTTCAAATTCAAATGAGGTCAGAAAGACACAACTTCTCCAAGTATGGCTGCAGTTGCAATGATGGGCACATCCAAGGATGACCACAGTTGCCATGCTGGGTACATTCAAGTATGGTTGCAGTTGCTATGCCAGGCATATCCAAATATAGTTGTAAATCATAATGGTTTAATCAGTTCCTGGTGATGGAGGTAAATGGAAAGGTATTGGGGAGAGATAGGCAAGTCTTCATTATGCTGGGAGTTTATGGCCTGTGGGGTGATTCAAGTGATGTTTACAGATGCAACAGCTCTGGTAGCAGACTCTTGTGAAAAACAACAGAAGCTGGTGTTAAGTCTGGGAGAATGTGAGAAAGATGAAAGTTCTAGGTTAATATGAATAAAAGTAAGATTTTGAGGTTGGGCAATGTTTCTTCCTGTGAATTCTTCTATCACTTTCTAGATCACTGTATAAAGGTTGTTCTGCATGAAGATTTGAATGGAGAGATCCTGGAGAAAGTGGAGTCCACTGTCATGTCCATCTGGGAATGGACTTGGTGGTAGATGGAACCACTGGAGCTGATGTCCATCATATGGTGGGTGAGAGGGAAAAGATCCCAAGTGCCCAGAAGAATGTGTGGCAAGAGAAGTCAGTCTTTAAGCATAAAGCTGGCTATATTTGATGGTACAGTAATCCCAATGGTGCTGCACTGGAAGAGGATGGATGTGTTGAAAATAAAATGCTTGAGGCCTGTATGAGGTGTGGGAAGGGTTGATCATATAAGGAATGACAAAGTAAGATAGAGGTATGGAAATATGCCAAGTACGATTGAGAGAGATGAAAAGGGTGCTGAAATGGGTCGAACATATGAAGATGAGTGGAGAGACAGACACAGAGCATACATGCATCAGAAGTTTTGGGTTATCATGGCCAGAACGTGTAGGAGTGTGTGAGGATGTAATGAACTGGAGCAATGAGATATACAGTGCCTGCCAATCAAATGGGCATAAGTGGGTATGCACAATTAACAAATAAATTGACAACAAATCACTTAACCCCACCTAAAATAGTGTTGGTGTTCACCAGTGAAGTTAGCATCCTCTAGTAAGCTGTGGCAATGATGTTTATGTATATGACCTTTGCAGAAGGTATAACATGCGAGGGTATAAATATATTCAATAGGCAATGGATTCTAATATCACTTGTGACCCTCTAGAATTAATCAAGAACTCATTACGAAACAAGCATCTTTCAGCCACTAAATATGTTACATACACGTCAGTACTAAACCCAAACTGTCGGTTAATAATGGTTACTATAGTAAAGATTATATACCAAACCATGCCTGTACAGCATTTAGAAGACTGCATTTGATGCCTCATACTCTTAAAATAGAAACTGGTAGATGGAACCGAACACCAGTGGAGTTAAGGCTTTGTGTTTGTGATCAAGGTAAAGTTCAGGATGGGTCCTACGTTCTGCTAGTGTTCCATTATCCATCATTTTGCACTGCTAAATTTTTCATCAATGGAAAGTTTAAGTGAGGGAGCTCACTGTGATATATTGTGTAAATGTCTATAATGTCTTGCACAAGGAGAATCTCACTGGGCATAGAAATAATTGTTAGCCCTCTTCTTTGTAGTCATTACTTATGTGGGCAAAAAGCCTACAGTTTTTACTATGAAATCCCTGTACTATCTTGTCAATACATTACTAACTAACTAACATGTTGACACATCACATGAGAGTGCCTCAGTAGTAGTTTGCAGATATGCCTTGCTGTGCTTACCACTTATGCCATGGATTTTTGTTTTTTTTTTCATTTTCATATGTCTACCACCTACTACGGATGGAAATACCCACCTTACAAGTGATTCATTCAAAAAGTGCACGGTCAAAGACGTCATGTAGTGCAAGGCTTCCTGCCACATAGCCAAACTAGTCATTGATTGTCTTAAGGACTGTGCAGTGGAGTTTTTCAGTGACTGGCCCAGGAAGTCATTGGATGTGAATCCAACAAAAAACTTGCGGGTGCTTATGAAAATGTTATTATGTAACAGGGAAACTTTGTTGCTACCTGAGCTGGAGATGGCCATTTCTGGAATCTGGGGAAAGATGGACCCTAAATAGGTTTAGAAATTTGTCGATTCAGTTCCTGTTTATTTCTAGGAGTGTATAAAGAAGAAAGAGAACCTAGTAAAGTACTATTTGGCTGCGAATGCACAATTCTCATGGTTTTATTTCAGGTATATCCTTGATGATTGTGCTGCAGCCCCCTCGCACATACTTCACTGGCAGGCACTGTAAATGTAATATGTAAGTGCCAAGCAGCTAATAAGCAGAACCAAATAATATGAAAGTGATGAGGGGAATCCTGGGAAATGTCTACAGAACTTGGCTTGGAGTAAAGGGCTTTGGTTATGGAGCATCATGCATGATCGCTGAAGTAGATAAAAGCAAATTAAGCCAATCTCTGTCTGGTGCTACCTCTCTAAGAAGGAAGAAGCAATCTAGTAGGAAAACAAGGAAATAGGAGTGTACAGAAAGAGAAGTTTACAGTATAAAGTAAAAAACAATCTCCTTCACAGTGATTTTTATATCGCACAAAAGTTGTAGTAATTCCAAATGTATTCAACTTATTTACCACTAACAGTGCCTGTTTATAAAAGTTATTTATTTATTTGTTATACTTTGTCGCTATCTCCTGCGTTAGTGAGGTAGTGCAAGGAAACAGACGAAAGAATGGCCCAACCCACCCAAATACACATGTATATACATACAAGTCCACACATGCACATATACATACTTATACATCTCAACGTATACATATATATACACACATGTACATAATTCATAGTCTGCCCTTATTCATTCCTGTCACCACCCCGCCACACATGAAATGACAACCCCCTTCCCCCGCATGTGCGCGAGGTAGCACTAGGAAAAGACAAAGGCCACAATCGTTCACACTCAGTCTCTAGCTGTCATGTATAATGCACCGAAACCACAGCTCCCTTTCCACATTCAGGCCCCACAAAACTTTCCATGGTTTACCCCAGACGCTTCACATGCCCTGGTTCAATCCATTGACAGCACATTGACCCCAGTATACCACATCATTCCAATTCACTCTATTCCTCGCGTGCCTTTCACCCTCCTGCATATTCAGGCCCTGATCACTCAAAATCTTTTACACTCCATCTTTCCACCTCCAATTTGGTCTCTCATTTCTCCTCGTTCCCTCCACCTCTGACACATAAATCCTCTTTGTCAATCTTTCCTCACTCACTCTCTACATGTGACCAAACCACCCTCTTCTGCTCTCTCAACCACACTCTTACTTATTACCACACATCTCTCTTACCCTTTCATTACTTACTCGATCAAACCACCTCACACCACATATTGTCCTCAAACACCTCATTTCCAGCACATCCACACTTCTCTGCACAACTCTATCTATAGCCCATGCCTCGCAACCATATAACATTGTCGGAACCACTATTCCTTCAAACATACCCATTTTTGCTTTCCGAGATAATGATCTTGACTTCCACACATTTTTCAACGCTCCAAGAACTTTTGCCCCCTCCCCAACCCTATGACTCACTTCCACTTCCATAGTTCCATCTGCTGCCAAACCCACTCCCAGATATCTAAAACACTTCACTTCCTCCAGTTTTTCTCCATTCAAACTTACCTCCCAATTGACTTGACCTCAACCCTACTGTAACCTAATAACCTTGCTCTTATTCACATTTACTCTTAACTTTCTTCTTCCAAACTCAGTCACCAGCTTCTGCAGTTTCTCGCATGATTCAGCCACCAGCGCTGTATCACCAGCGAACAACAACTGACTCACTTCCCAAGCTCTCTCATCCCCAACAGACTTCATACTTGCCCCTCTTCCAAAACACTTGCATTCACCTCCCTAACAACTCCATCCATAAACAAATTAAACAACCATGGAGACATCACACACCCCTGCTGCAAACCGACATTCACTGAGAACCAATCACTTTCCTCTCTTCCTACTCGTACACATGCCTTACATCCTTGATAAAAACTTTTCATTGCTTCTAACAACTTGCCTCCCACACCAATATTCTTAATACCTCCCACAGAGCATCTCTATCAACTCTATCATATGCCCTCTCCAGATCCATAAATGCTACATACAAATCCAATTGCTTTTCTAAGTATTTCTCACATACATTCTTCAAAGCAAACACCTGATCCACACATCCTCTACCACTTCTGAAACCACACCGCTCTTCCCCAATCTGATACTCTGTACATGCCTTCACCCTCTCAATCAATACCCTCCCATAAAATACAGAATACTCAACAAACTTATACCTCTGTAATTGAGCACTCACTCTTATCCCCTTTGCATTTGTACAATGGCACTATGAACGCATTCCGCCAATCCTCAGGCACCTCACCATGAGTCATACATACATTAAATAACCTTACCAACCAGTCAACAACACAGTCACCCCCTTTTTTAATAAATTCCACTGCAATACCATCCAAACCTGCTGCCTTGCCGGCTTTCATCTTCCGCAAAGCTTTTACTACCTCTTCTCTGTTTACCAAATCATTTACCCTAACCCTCTCACTTTGCACACCACCTCGACAAAACACCCTATATCTGCCACTCTATCATCAAACACATTCAACAAACCTTTCAAAAAACTCACTCCATCTCCTTCTCACATCACCACTACTTGTTATCACCTCCCATTTGCGCCCTTCACTGAAGTTCCCATTTGCTCCCTTGTCTTGCGCACTTTATTTACCTCCTTCCAGAACATCTTTTTATTCTCCCTAAAATTTAATGATACTCTCTCACCCCAACTCTCATTTGCCCTCTTTTTCACCTCTTGCACCTTTCTCTTGACCTCCTGTCTCTTTCTTTTATACATCTCCCACTCAACTGCATTTTTCCCCTGCAAAAATCGTCCAAATGCCTCTCTCTTCTCTTTCACTAATAATCAATACTTCTCAATCCCACCACTCACTACCTATCTAATCAACCCACCTCCCACTCTTCTCATGCCACAAGCATCTTTTGCGCAATCCATCACTGATTCCCTAAATACATCCCCATTCCTCCCCCACTCCCCTTACTTCCATTGTTCTCACCTTTTTCCCATTCTATCACTCCGTCCCTCTCCCTGTACTTCCTGACATAAGTCTCCTTCCCAAGCTCACTTACTCTCACCACCCTCTTCACCCCAACATTCATTCTTCTTTTCTGAAAACCCATACAAATCTTCACCTTAGCCTCCACAAGATAATGATCAGACAACCCACCAGTTGCACCTCTCAGCACATTAACATCCAAAGTCTCTCTTTCGCGCCTGTCATTAACACGTAATCCAATAACGCTCTCTGGCCATCTCTCCTACTTACATACGATACTTATGTATATCTCGCTTTTTAAACCAGGTATTCCCAATCACCAGTCCTTTTTCAGCACATAAATCTACAAGCTCTTCACCATTTCCATTTACAACACTGAACACCACATGTATACCAATTATTCCTCAACTGCCACATTACTCACCTTTGCATTCAAATCACCCATCACTATAACCTGGTCTCGTGCATCAAAACCACTAACACTCTTATTCAGCTGCTCCTAAAACACTTGCCTCTCATGATCTTTCTTCTCATGCCCAGGTGCATATGCACCAATTGATCACCCATCTCTCTCCATCAACTTTCAGTTTTACCCATATTAATCGAGAATTTACTTTCTTACATTCTTTCACATACTCCCACAACTCCTGTTTCAGGAGTACTGCTACTCTTCCCTTGCTCTTGTCCTCTCACTAACCCCTGACTTTACTCCCAAGACATTCCCGAAACCACTCTTCCCCTTTACCCTTGAGCTTCGTTTCACTAAGAGCCAAAAACATCCAGGTTTCTTTCCTCAAACATACTACCTATCTCTCCTTTTTTCACATTTTGGTTACATCCACACACATTTAGACCCCAGTCTGAGCCTTCGAGGAGGATGAGCATCCCCGGTGACTCCTTCTTCTGTTCCATTTTAGAAAGTATAAGAATACAATGGGGGGGGGGGGGGGGGAGGGAGGGGAGATTTCTGCCCCCCGCTCCCGACCCTCAATCGCTTTCTTACACACGCGAGAACAACAAACTTATACCTATGTAATTTGAGCACTTACCTTTATCCCCTTTGCCTTTGTACAATGGCACTATGCATGCATTCTGCCAATCCTCAGGCACCTCACCACGAGTCATACATACATTAAATAACCTTACCAAGCAGTCAACAACACAGTCACCCCCTTTTTTAAATAAATCCACTGCAATACCATCCAAGAAAAAAAGCTCAACTGAAAAGGAAGGAAGAAAAGTAATTTCCATGCCTTCCAGTCTTATCAGAAAGCCGACTAATATGTCATATACACCCCCACCCCCTACAGGAGATCACCAGCACTGGACAGGCCAAGAATATTTTGTTACCTTTGAGTGCATTCCATCACTTCATTTTTTTTTTTTTTGCTTTGTCGCTGTCTCCCGCGTTTGCGAGGTAGCGCAAGGAAACAGACGAAAGAAATGGCCCAACCCACCCCCATACACATGTATATACATACGTCTACACACGAAAATATACATACCTACACAGCTTTCCATGGTTTACCCCAGACGCTTCACATGCCCTGATTCAATCCACTGACAGCACGTCAACCCCGGTATACCACATCGATCCAATTCACTCTATTCCTTGCCCTCCTTTCACCCTCCTGCATGTTCAGGCCCCGATCACACAAAATCTTTTTCACTCCATCTTTCCACCTCCAATTTGGTCTCCCACTTCTCCTCGTTCCCTCCACCTCCGACACATATATCCTCTTGGTCAATCTTTCCTCACTCATTCTCTCCATGTGCCCAAACCATTTCAAAACACCCTCTTCTGCTCTCTCAACCACGCTCTTTTTATTTCCACACATCTCTCTTACCCTTACGTTACTTACTCGATCAAACCACCTCACACCACACATTGTCCTCAAACATCTCATTTCCAGCACATCCATCCTCCTGCGCACAACTCTATCCATAGCCCACGCCTCGCAACCATACAACATTGTTGGAACCACTATTCCTTCAAACATACCCATTTTTGCTTTCCGATGATAATGTTCTCGACTTCCACCCATTCTTCAAGGCTCCCAGGATTTTCGCCCACTCCCCCACCCTATGATCCACTTCCGCTTCCATGGTTCCATCCGCTGCCACATCCACTCCCAGATATCTAAAACACTTTACTTCCTCCAGTTTTTCTCCATTCAAACTTACCTCCCAATTGACTTGACCCTCAACCCTACTGTACCTAATAACCTTGCTCTTATTCACATTTACTCTTAACTTTCTTCTTCCAAACTCAGTCACCAGCTTCTGCAGTTTCTCGCATGAATCAGCCACCAGCGCTGTATCACCAGCGAACAACAACTGACTCACTTCCCAAGCTCTCTCATCCCCAACAGACTTCATACTTGCCCCTCTTTCCAAAACTCTTGCATTCACCTCCCTAACAACTCCATCCATAAACAAATTAAACAACCATGGAGACATCACACACCCCTGCCGCAAACCTACATTCACTGAGAACCAATCACTTTCCTCTCTTCCTACACGTACACATGCCTTACATCCTTGATAAAAACTTTTCATTGCTTCTAACAACTTGCCTCCCACACCATATATTCTTAATACCTTCCACAGAGCATCTCTATCAACTCTATCATATGCCTTCTCCAGATCCATAAATGCTACATACAAATCCATTTGCTTTTCTAAGTATTTCTCACATACATTCTTCAAAGCAAACACCTGATCCACACATCCTCTACCACTTCTGAAACCACACTGCTCTTCCCCAATCTGATACTCTGTACATGCCTTCACCCTCTCAATCAATACCCTCCCATATAATTTACCAGGAATACTCAACAAACTTATACCTCTGTAATTTGAGCACTCACTCTTATCCCCTTTGCATTTGTACAATGGCACTATGAACGCATTCCGCCAATCCTCAGGCACCTCACCATGAGTCATACATACATTAAATAACCTTACCAACCAGTCAATAATACAGTCACCCCCTTTTTTAATAAATTCCACTGCAATACCATCCAAACCTGCTGCCTTGCCGGCTTTCATCTTCCGCAAAGCTTTTACTACCTCTTCTCTGTTTACCAAATCATTTACCCTAACCCTCTCACTTTGCACACCACCTCGACCAAAACACCCTATATCTGCCACTCTATCATCAAACACATTCAACAAACCTTCAAAATACTCACTCCATCTCCTTCTCACATCACCACTACTTGTTATCACCTCCCCATTTGCGCCCTTCACTGAAGTTCCCATTTGCTCCCTTGTCTTGCGCACTTTATTTACCTCCTTCCAGAACATCTTTTTATTCTCCCTAAAATTTAATGATACTCTCTCACCCCAACTCTCATTTGCCCTCTTTTTCACCTCTTGCACCTTTCTCTTGACCTCCTGTCTCTTTCTTTTATACATCTCCCACTCAACTGCATTTTTCCCCTGCAAAAATCGTCCAAATGCCTCTCTCTTCTCTTTCACTAATAATCTTACTTCTTCATCCCACCACTCACTACCCTTTCTAATCAACCCACCTCCCACTCTTCTCATGCCACAAGCATCTTTTGCGCAATCCATCACTGATTCCCTAAATACATCCCATTCCTCCCCCACTCCCCTTACTTCCATTGTTCTCACCTTTTTCCATTCTGTACTCAGTCTCTCCTGGTACTTCCTGACATAAGTCTCCTTCCCAAGCTCACTTACTCTCACCACCCTCTTCACCCCAACATTCACTCTTCTTTTCTGAAAACCCATACAAATCTTCACCTTAGCCTCCACAAGATAATGATCAGACATCCCTCCAGTTGCACCTCTCAGCACATTAACATCCAAAAGTCTCTCTTTCGCGCGCCTGTCAATTAACACGTAATCCAATAACGCTCTCTGGCCATCTCTCCTACTTACATACGTATACTTATGTATATCTCGCTTTTTAAACCAGGTATTCCCAATCACCAGTCCTTTTTCAGCACATAAATCTACAAGCTCTTCACCATTTCCATTTACAACACTGAACACCACATGTATACCAATTATTCCCTCAACTGCCACATTACTCACCTTTGCATTCAAATCACCCATCACTATAACCCGGTCTCGTGCATCAAAACCACTAACACTCTCATTCAGCTGCTCCCAAAACACTTGCCTCTCATGATCTTTCTTCTCATGCCCAGGTGCATATGCACCAATGATCACCCATCTCTCTCCATCAACTTTCAGTTTTACCCATATTAATCGAGAATTTACTTTCTTACATTCTATCACATACTCCCACAACTCCTGTTTCAGGAGTACTGCTACTCCTTCCCTTGCTCTTGTCCTCTCACTAACCCCTGACTTTACTCCCAAGACATTCCCAAACCACTCTTCCCCTTTACCCTTGAGCTTCGTTTCACTAAGAGCCAAAACATCCAGGTTTCTTTCCTCAAACATACTACCTATCTCTCCTTTTTTCACATTTTGGTTACATCCACACACATTTAGACCCCAGTCTGAGCCTTCGAGGAGGATGAGCACTCCCCGTGTGACTCCTTCTTCTGTTTCCCATTTTAGAAAGTTAAGAAATACAAGGAGGGGAGGATTTCTGGCCCCCCGCTCCCGTCCCCTCTAGTCGCTTTCTACGACACGCGAGGAACAAACAAACAAACTTATACCTATGTAATTTGAGCACTTACCTTTATCCCCTTTGCCTTTGTACAATGGCACTATGCATGCATTCTGCCAATCCTCAGGCACCTCACCACGAGTCATACATACATTAAATAACCTTACCAAGCAGTCAACAACACAGTCACCCCCTTTTTTAAATAAATTCCACTGCAATACCATCCAAGAAAAAAGCTCAACTGAAAGGAAGGAAGAAAAGTAATTTCCATGCCTTCCAGTCTTATCAGAAGCTGTCTAATATGTCATATACACCCCCACCCCCTACAGGAGATCACCCAGCACTGGACAAGGCCAAGAATATTTTGTTACCTTTGAGTGCATTCCATCACTTCATTTTTTTTTTTTTTTTGCCGCTGTCTCCCGCGTTTGCGAGGTAGCGCAAGGAAACAGACGAAAGAAATGGCCCAACCCACCCCCATACACATGTACATGCATACGTCCACACACGCAAATATACATACCTACACAGCTTTCCATGGTTTACCCCAGACGCTTCACATGCCCTGATTCAATCCACTGACAGCACGTCAACCCCGGTATACCACATCGATCCAATTCACTCTATTCCTTGCCCTCCTTTCACCCTCATGCATGTTCAGGCCCCGATCACACAAAATCTTTTTCACTCCATCTTTCCACCTCCAATTTGGTCTCCCACTTCTCCTCATTCCCTCCACCTCCGACACATATATCCTCTTGGTCAATCTTTCCTCACTCATTCTCTCCACGTGCCCAAACCATTTCAAAACACCCTCTTCTGCTCTCTCAACCACGCTCTTTTTATTTCCACACATCTCTCTTACCCTTACGTTACTTACTCGATCAAACCACCTCACACCACACATTGTCCTCAAACATCTCATTTCCAGCACATCCATCCTCCTGCGCACAACTCTATCCATAGCCCACGCCTCGCAACCATACAACATTGTCGGAACCACTATTCCTTCAAACATACCCATTTTTGCTTTCTGAGATAATGTTCTCGACTTCCACCCATTCTTCAAGGCTCCCAGGATTTTCGCCCCCTCCACCACCCTATGATCCACTTACGCTTCCATGGTTCCATCCGCTGCCAGATCCACTCCCAGATATCTAAAACACTTTACTTCCTCCAGTTTTTCTCCATTCAAACTTACCTCCCAATTGACTTGACCCTCAACCCTACTGTACCTAATAACCTTGCTCTTATTCACATTTACTCTTAACTTTCTTCATAAATGATACAATTCTTTTCTATCTTCTGCACACTCAATGATAAGATATCAAGACCATTTAAGGGTTAATAATTCTGGTTATCTGAGAGCTTCATGAACTGGTTAAAAAGATGTGCAAGTAAAGACCCTGAGTGAGACGAAATAAGCATAGTGAAATAGAAACTTAATTCTAATCTGTTCTAAGTCATTTAACTACAAAAAAAAAATACAAACATGAAATGGCAAACATCACAATGCAGAATTAAAAATGACAAATTGTCCAGTGACTGTGCTAGTTCATGACAAGGGCCCATGCCATGCTTTGACCCAGTAATTCATTAACAACAACAAAAATCATCCTGTAATTCTTTGAGTATGGGATTGCGAAACATCTTTCATGTGATGGTATATATAAATTTCAAGAGTGAGTGACATGTGGGATGCACCAAGAAAATATGAACCATCTTTGAGAAAAGGGAGACCTTAATAAAAACTTTTCATCTTAACACCCCTTCTCCCTTAAAGGTAGCTGTTGTGGAAAACTAAATGAGCTAAATTCCAATAAACAATTTTTTCAAACTATTTGCCATTTCCCACATTAGCGAGGTAGCATTAAGAACAGAGGACTGGGCCTTTGAGGGAATATCCTCACCTGGCCCCCTTCTCTGTTCCTTCTTTTGGAAAATCAAAAAAAAAAAAGAGGGGATGATTTCCAGCCCCACGCTCCCTCCCCTTTTAATCGCCTTCTACGACACGCAGGGAATACGTGGGAAGTATTCTTTCTCCCCTACCCCAGGGATAGACACATATGTACATACATGCCCATACACATACATATCAACACATTCCTATGAGTCCACGGGGAAAACGAAACATGAAAAGTTCCCAAGCGCACCCCCTGCGCAAAAATCACACCATCAGGGGAGACACAAGAGAGAAACACAACAGTCCAATAAACAATTACAAACATATAAATAATATCTTTTCTTACTCATATAACTGGTATCCAGCCACAGAAGATTTAAGTCTACCAGCAATGAGGACAGCTACCACTAAACCATAAATGGCAATGATACCAGCCATGACAACAGGGATGATGCACTTCATAATCAATTCTGGCCGCATCACAGACATGGCTGCAATTCCGACTCCAGATTTTGCTGTGCCATATGCAGCTCCCAAAGCTGAAATAAGAAAATGGGAAAATACTAAGTTTATTCTATATTTGCCAAAAAACTGGTTTATCAGCCTAAGCAGAAAACCTGAATATCAAAAGCAATCACCTTAAATTCTATATATATAGTACTATATACCTACATAAATCCTATAAAGGGCATTACTGGACTCTGCCTGCTCATGGTTATGTGGCAAATGAAAAGTCACCTTCAGTGAGATAGTATCATCAGAGTAGAATCTCATTGAAGAACATCTCATTCATAAGTAGTCCCTCAAAGAAGAAGTGGTCCCCAGAGATGGGGTCTTGGTGTTATATATTAATTTTTATTCATAATTGTTTGCTACTGCTCATCTTAATGAGGATACTGCTGGGAACAAAGTACAACCTCATTTGCTCACAGCCTCTCCCTAGCTGTCATGTATAATGCACTGAAACCAGAGTCCCCTATCCACAACCAAGCCCCACAGACTTTTCTATGATTTCCCCTAAACACTTCATATGCCCTGGTTCAATCCAGTGAAAGCACATTGCACCCTGTATACCTCACTGCTCCACTTCACTTATCTTGTGCATGCCATACACTCTCCCACATGCTTAAGCACCAAGCACTTGGATTTTTTTTTTACTCCACCCTCCAATCTCCACTCCTTGTCCCCTCCAATTCTAACACATATATCTTCTTTGTCAACCTCTCCTCAACTATCCCCTCTGTATGTCCAAACCACTTCAGCACACCCTCTTCAACTCCATATTGTCACACCTCTCTCTTACCCCATCATATCTTACCTGATCAACCCTCCTCACACAAAATATTGTCCTCAAACATTTCCTTTTAAACTTTCTCATTCATAGCACATGCTTCATATCCATGCAACATTGCTGCCACAATCACACCCTCAAATATGCCTATCTTTGCCCTTAAAGATAGCGACCACTCTTTTCACAAATGGCTCAATGCATTCTAGACTTTCAACCCCCTCAACATTCCTGACTTCAGCCTCCATGTTTAATTTGCTGTCATGTCCACTCCTAGGTAAGTAAAACACTTCACTTCCTTCAACTTTTCTCCGTTCAAACTTACATCCTAAGTAACCTGTCTCTTTGTCCTATTAAACCTAATAATTTTGTTTTAATTCATATTTACTCTTAATTTTCTCATTTCACATACGCATTCAAATTCAGAAACCAACTTCTGGAGTTCCAGACTCTAATCTGCTGTCATCAGCATACATAACTGATTCAACTCCCTAGCCCCTCACAATCCTGACAAACTACAGACCTAACCCTCTGCCTAAAACCCTCACATTTACTTCCTTCACCACCCTAACTATAAACTGATTAATTTCATTAATCTATTTTCTATTGATAACTACTCCATGACCAACTGGCTTGTGAAAAGATGAATCAGAAAGAATGAAGCAGTATGAGAGGGCTAAAGAAAGTTTAAATGAAAGTGCAGTGAATGTGAATGTGGTGCTTTAAGTGTTTACAGAAAGACTGTTATAGGCCATAGAATTAGCAGCTGGATATAAGGTTGTAAGAACAAAAGTGGAAATGCATGCTACATGGATGAGATTAGAAATGCTTTGGAAGAGAAAAAAGGCATAGATCACTGCTTTGAAGGAATGTACCAATGAAAGTTCAGAAAAGGAGGAGAGAAGAATAACAAAAGTGTATGCGGAATGTGAAGAAGCTGATACGGGAAAGCAAAGAAAGAGTAAATGAAAGATTTTGGAAGTGCTGGGTGAAAAGTTTATGGAAAATGACAAACTATATTGGAAGGAGGGGGATGTAAGAGATGAAACGTAAATGTGAGAAGCAAGGAAGGCGAGTTGTTGACTCAAAAGAAGGAAGTGAAAGGAAGATGGTAAGTGTATGGAAAATGAAAGGAAAAGGTTAAAAGTGCTGGGGCATATGACAAGAGGAGAGGTAAGAACAGCAACAATGAGGTTGAAGGTAGGAAAGGCACCTGGAGTTGATGGGATTGCAGCTGAAATGTTGAAGCATGGAAGGAAAAGCGTGATAAGGCGGATGCATTTGATATCTAATTCTACATGAAAGCAGAAGGTTGTGCCTGAGGATGGGTGAAAGCTATTACTGCTCCTTCTTTCAAAGGAAAAGGGGCTAAGGATGTATGTAGCAATATCAGGGAAAAAGCCACTAAGTATACCAGGAGAGGCATATACAAGAGTATAGACTGACAGAGTGATGGAAGCAAGTGAATGAAGAAAGGTGGAGAAATGAGAAAGGTGGCTTTAGGATTTCTGCGATGAGAATGATCAATGGAATAGTATCTGGGATCTGGAGAATCCTGTATGACAGTAAAATACAATGCTTTATGGGATGTGATGCGAGTGTATGAGGTAGGGGGAACAACTGACAGATGGAATGAAACCTTCTATAAAGGAGCAAATGCAAGTGTAAGAATGGATGAGAGTAGAGCAAAAGTTTTGCTCTGTTTGTGAGTATGAGGTATGGCTAAGTGATGTCACTGTGGCTTTTATACCTATATGTATGAATGAAGTAATAAGAGAAATGTAAGAAAACCAAGGAAAAGGGGTGCAGAGATGGAATGTGGTGGGGAGGTATAGTGGGTAATGAGATGCACTAATGATTAGCATATTTAGGGGTAATACTGTGTTCTTTGCTAAGATTATAGGGGAGTTGTAAAAGGCTGATTGAAAGTACATGCGAGTAAAAGTACAGCAATGGTGTCTGAAAGGAAACAGAGTGAAATTATAGATATTGCAATACCTACAGAGTGAGAGAAGAAAGTATAATAAATTTTGGTCATAACTGTTTGCTATTTCCAAACTTCACAATATGTGGATGAGAAAGACTGGAAGAGGTGGCAGAATTCAAGTATTTGGGAGCTACCTTTCATAAGTTCAGCAATATGGTAGGAGAGTCACCAGATCCCTTAATAGAATAATGAGGGGTAGAGGTGTAAGTGAAGAAAGGACTAAGGGACAGCATAGTCCTCCTGCCCTTGATTTATGCGACCAGAACATGGATGTGGAATAATCTACATATGTCAAGAATCCAGGCTGTGGAAATTCCAGAGCATGTGGTATGACTAGGTGGAAAGAAGAAAGAAATAAGGGTCCATGTGAGAGATTTGGTAAGGCAGGCAAAGAGAATGAATTGTGGGGTGGTAAAGTGGGTGATGGGTGAAACAAAATACTTTGAGGGGGTCTGGCCATATCAAAAGAATGCAAGAAAGGAAGTTTATTAGGAAAGTTTATTATAGCACATAACGACAGTAGTTGGTGCGAGAAGGAGGCCACCTGTGACATGGAGAAACAGAAGGGATGAGAAATGGTGGAAGAATGCAAGGAATGGTGTACACTAGGAAGGCATGTAAGAACAAGGTTAAGTGGAGACTTCTGCTTTGGCCAGATGGGAATGGGTGTCAAGAACATAGATGGACAGTTAGGCCCATTTCTATGCGAGTCCTCGTGTTACCCAGGACCCCTCTAAAGGCTCCTGCAGCACCAGGGAAATTAAGATTCCTTGGGATGATAAGTTCTTTGATAGACTGTCCCCTATCGATAAAGATTTGCCAAAGGTGACTTTTCACTCATAGTGTAACCTCTTGCACATGGACCTAATATGGGAAGCAGTGAACAAGTGGAAGAAAACAATACATAAATAATCCTATTAAGCAAAATTTTTTGCAAATCCAAAATTTCATGTTATCATTAACAATCCTTTCAGTATTCAAATTTTTTGTCTATGTACCTTGATCTCCAAACAGCAACAGAGTAACATATTTCGGAAACCAGTCACTAAGCAATGAATCATTAAACAAGCAAGTGAAATCCATTATGAAGGGGAGGGTTATGCTCCTGAGCAAACGTTTCCCTATCAAACTCCTGAGTATATATGAAACAACTTACCTTACAGCTATATACCACACTCTCTCATCATTCATCTCAGACATGAAATGTGGTGATGAAGGCTTGAGGTGGTGGTAGCAGGGACAGAATTCCTGAGAGGGAGATGTCCTTGCACTGCATACACCAACCTATGTATTATGATTCAGTAACTGTCTCAATTGGAAGTGGAGGAATTTTCTTAAGCCTTGTGAAAGAGTTACCCAATATTAGCTGGGTGAGAGGCCTCTTTTCCCCCATACATTTCTGTGCAAACATGTTAAAGATCTGTCAATAATGAGGGCCACAGCCTTGTAAAATACTTCTGTAAACTCCTCGGATCTAAAACAGCATGTTACAAAGGATATTTTGTTTCCGTCTCTTCCTGACAGTTTTTCTGCTCTGAACTGCATGTCTCTCATTGGGCAGTTCTACAGAATTAAGCAACTCAGTCACACTTTCAGTTTCTTCAAAGCTAACACTGTTGGCAAAATTCACGATTTTCTGCTGAATATGGAGCATTATTTCTGTCTGCTCATATCTGAAAATATATGCTTCCACTTCAGCCATACCTTACCCAAAACAACATTCACTACTGTAGGTATGTGACTCTCTCATGACAAGAATATTCATACCATTTATGATCTTATATTTCCACCACTCCCTGATGGATGGCTCAACCCCTCTATCTGCACCTCTGAGGAGTTTGCAGGATGTTTTCCTGAAGTCATATACTTTGAAGGTAGTAAACCCCTTCTGATCCATGGGTTAAAACAAGTTGTGCTTTTAGGGAATAGCTTCATCCTAACATTTGGGTTCATCTCAGGTGTTGAGGATGGTCTGGCACACCGTCAAGAATAAGCATTGCTTTACTGGCTAAATTTTTCCAAGCACAGTAACCATCCACAGGTGGACAATGAGATCCAAATTCATGAAAAATTCTTTGGTGACCCAAGCCTTCTGGGTAGAATGCCAAACCACAGGTAATGCTGCCTTGACATAGCTCTGGAATTTTCTGAATGAAACAATAGCAAGAGCTTAAGCTTTAAAATCTCTCTGTATTCCCAGTCAGTTAATGCATTAGGCAATCATTGGCTGAACCCTGGAACTCTTTCTTCTTCCTAGCTGATGAATGTCATAGCTGTATTCCTTTCTAAAATAAGCCAATCTCAACAACATTAAAGACTTGCAAATGAGTGTAACCTCCTGACTTGGTAGTTTTCCTATGTTATGATGGTCTAAGGCTCAATCATACTAAAGATTTAATAACTTCGTTTTTCTTTTAAACTGACAGTACCAGAACACCTTATTTCACCAATAATGAGAGCTTTGTGGAAGATGAAAGCCAGCAAGGCAGCGGGTCTGGATGGTATTGCAGTAGAATATATCAATAAAAGGGGTGACTGTATTGTCGACTAGTTGGAAAGGATATTAAATCTATGTATGGTTCATGGTGAAGTGCCTGAGGATTGGCGGAATGCATGCATAGTGCCACTGCCTTCGTACAGATGGATTTGTAAGAAGCATTTATGGATCTGGAGAATGCATATGATAGAGTTGATAGAGATGCTTTGTGGAAGGTATTAAGAGTATATGGTGTGGGAGGTAAGTTGCTAGAAGCAGTGAAAAGTTTTTATCAAGGATGTAAGGCATAAGTATGGGTAGGAAGAGAGGAAAGTGATTGGTTCCCAGTGAATGTTGGTTTGCGGCAGGGGTGCGTGATGTCTCCATGGTTGTTTGATTTGTTTATGGATGGGGTTGTTAGGGAGGTGAATGCAAGTTTTGGAGATAGAGGCAAATATGCAGTCTGTTGTGGAGGAGTGGGCTTGGGAAGTGAGTCAGTTGTTGTTCGCTGACGATACAGCACTGGCTGCTGATTCGGGTGAAAAACTGCAGAAGTTGGTGACTAAGTTAGGTAAAAAGTGTGAAAGAAGAGAGCTGAGAGTAAATGAGAATAAGAGCATAAGAGCAAGGTAATTAGGTTCAGTAGGGTTGAGGGCCAAGTTAATTGGGAGGTAAGTATGAATGGAGAAAAACAGGAGAAAGTGAAGTGTTTTAGATATCTGGGAGTGGATTTAGCAGCGGATGGAATCATGGAAGAGAGTCACAGGGTGGGGTAGAGGGAGAAGGTTCTGGGAGCATTGAAGAATGTGTGGAAGGCGAGAATGTTATCTTGGAGAGCAAAAATGGGTATGTTTGAAGGAGTTCCAACAATGTTATATGGTTGCAAGGCATGGGATACAGATAGGATTGTGCAGAGAAAGGTGGATGTGTTGGAAATAAAATATTTGAGGACAATACGTGGTGTGAGGTGGTGTGATCGAGTAAGTAATGAAAGGGTAAGAGAGGTGTCATAATAAAAAGAGTGTGGTTGAGAGAGCAGAAGAGGTTGTATTGAAGAGAATGAGTGAGGAAAGCTTGAAAAAGAGGACATATGTGTCGGTGGTGGAGGGAATGAGCAGAAGTGGGAGAATTGGAGATGGAACGATGGAGTAAAAAAGATTTTGAGCGATCGGGGCCTAAACATACAGGAGGGTGAAAGGCGTACAAGGAAGAGAGAGAATTGGAACAATGTGATATACCGGGTTCGACGTGCTGTCAATGGACTGAACCAGGGCATGTGAAACGTCTGGGGTAAACCATGGAAAGTTTTGTGGGGCCTGGATGTGGAAAGGGAGCTGTGGTTTCGGTGCATTACACATGACAGCTAGAGACTGAATGTGAACGAATGTGGCCTTTGTTGTCTTTTCCTAGCGCTACCTCGCGTGCACAGGGGGGGAAGTGAGTGCTGTTTTTCATATGTGGCAGGGTGGCGACAGGAATGAATGAAGGCAGCAAGTATGAATATGTACATGTGCATATATGTATATGTATGTATATGTCGAAACGTATAGGTATGTATATGTGCACATGTGGGCGTTTATGTATATACATGTGTATGTGGGTGGGTAGGGCCATTCTTTCGTTTGTTTCCTTGCGCTACTTCACCAATGTGGGAGACTGACTAAGTATAATGATAATAATTAAACTTTTTCAATACTTATGACGTTTCTTCAACATGTTCTATCAAAATCAGCTTACCCAAACATAGCAATTAAGCATCACCATTGTCACCACATAAGAAATAAGTGAAAATAAGTATACAGGGTACAAGAAAAATTTTACTAGAATTCATAAAATTCACGAACAATACATCACAGTGGTTGATAAAAGATAATTTGCCAATTCTATACAGAAATGCAAAAAGTCTTTGCAAATGTGATATGAAGTATGTTATACACAGGGAAACATGTTCATGCATTTTCTTACACTAAACTAGTAACACTGATCCTCTCAACACATTGAGTCTCATTTCTTTAACAAAATACATTAAAGGTTTCCAAAAGCACGAACAAAATGCTATCACAATATTCACCCTCCATCTTTCTGTACATATGGGGACATATATGAACTATGATGACTCTTTTATAATATTCAACAATACCTACTCACTGCTGATGTGCTGTATACAATACAAACAACCTCTGGCAAGTGACTGTGATGTATACATTCTGAAGCTTTCACAAAATTCCACACAAGAAAAAATGTAGTGAGATTGGAAGCAGTTACTAGATTCTCACATAATGTTTTCATATCCTTGCCCATATTTTCTCCACTTGGCTGGTCAGTACCCACTAAAATGTTGAAGAAAAATGCACAGCTAGGCAGCTGAGGAAAATCCAAATTACTATTTGGATTCATTTTATCTCGTATACTCTTGACAGCTTAGATTACAGCTGTGGTTGTAGTTTTCCTGAAGGTGTTTGCTCTCACATTACTCAAGAGCAAAGAAAATTTCAGTGAACATACCAGCTACATGTCTGAAGAACAATGTTTCAGGTGTACCACACACACACACACACACACACACACACACACACAGACCACTGAAAACTTACATCACATATTGCAAATATATCTAATCACTCCCCGTGGAGGCCCTTATATCTTTATGACACTCATGCAACACTCAGGAAGCCAGCCACATCCACCTGGCAAGACCATGGTGTGTGTGTGTGTGTGTGTGCACGCATGTGTATCTATGTAGGGAGAATACAAAGCAAATGAGTAGTTGTTTGGCATATTCATTTTGGTGAGTGCATCATGGGCATAAAGGGTCCTGGGATGTGCTGAATCAGCATTTATAGTAATGCTGTCCACAGCACTGATGGGAAGGTGTGACTTGCATTTGTTTAGGGTGTGGTTTATGGATGGGGTGGTGTTTAAGACTCAGGAGATAAGCTGTTTAGTTCAAGTTTAGGGTGTGGTTTATGGATGGGGTGGTGTTTAAGACTCAGGAGATAAGCTGTTTAGTTCAAGTAATTTCAATGGGTTTGCATTTTGTGAGTTTTATGTTTGCTGGGGGTGAGGGGTCCAGTGAGGAGGGCACTGAAGGGAGGCAGAGGTAAGCTTTTCATTTCTACTTGAGGGTTGGTGGTTAGTTATATAGTAGTATTGGTGACGGGTCTAGTACCGCTGCAAATATTTGAGTCCTGAGCATCTTTGATGAGGTGGGTTTATACTGGGAAGATCTTTGTTTCCCCATGTGAGTGGTGATTATTTGTGATTACTAGGCAGCCTGTCATTGTTCAGAGCACTCTGTTTTGTGTGGTTTGCAGCTCAGCTATATTTGCTTTTGAGATGATGGAAGACCAGGCAGGTGATCCATAGCTTAAATTGGATGCTAAGAGATTCTTTTTCTTGTCCAAATCTGATGCCAGTTAGTGTTCTATGGACATAATTTGTTTGCTGCTTTTGTGTTAACGTTACTGATGTGGGGAGTGGAAGTCAAGTGTGTGTTGTATGTGATTCCTTGAATGGTTGGTGTTCTGTTCAGTAAGAGTGATAGCCCATTTAAGGTGAATGCAGGTTTGGAACTGGATCTGCATCTGTCTATGGTCAAAAGAGTATCTGCAGGCTTTTTGTGGCTCTGCAGACATTCTGTCGTAGGTGAGTCACTGTTCCAACTGTGTACTGTAGGGCTGCATGTTTTTGTTGTTGCTACTGTGGTATCTGGGTATTGTAAGGCAACTGTGAGGTCATCTGCACATAAAGGGGACCTTCATATTGTGGTCTGCTGGAAAAAATGGAGATGATTTGCAAATATTTCTCATATTTTTCAGAAAATATAGATGGTTATTAACATGCATTAGATAAGAACCTACAGAGAACACAGAAAAAGTGTATGAGAAATGTAATTCACCATATCATATCACCAAATATATGTTAAATGTTAGTAACTTCCACTTATTTCATCAATTTGCTCCTATTTTTCTGAAGATTACCAATTCAGGCATTAGGTAAGAGCCTTCTGAAAAGTATTGATGAATATGAAAATAATAAATTACCGCTCAATTTAATGACTACATTTGGATGCTTTTTAACCATAAACTGCTGTTACTTGGTAAGACTTCTATCTATTTCTCATATTTTCTCCTATATTTTACAGAATATGTACATGAGGATTAAAATTTATGTATTTGGTAAGAACCTACTAAAAAGAGTCATGTAAAAAAAAATCTATAAGGAAAATGCATTTCATTGTAATGATTTATCAATTACAATATTAGGTGAAGTGATGGTGAGTAAGGATTCCACCTCCCTTGTATAACCCTATCAGCAACTTTATTTCATTATCTCACAACTCGCTACCCTTTCTAATCTGTCCACTTCCCTAAATACTCCCCCATTCCTCATCCACTCTCCTAGCTTTGTTTACTCTCGCCTTTTGCCATTCAACAATCACTCTCTCCTGTTGTTCTGTTTCACACCAGTCTTTTCATCAAATTCACTTTCTTTCACCACTCTCTTTTCAACTCTTCTAAAAACCTCTACAGATCTTCACCCTTGCCACCACAAGGTAATGATCAGACATCTCATCAGCTGCCCCTCTCAACACATTCACATCCAAAAGTTTCTCTTTTGCATACTTACCAATTAGTATATAATCCAATAATGTCTGCTCACAGACATATACTTTATGTATGTGCCTCTTTTTAAGCCAGGTATTCCCAATCACCAGCAAACACCGCTACATAAGCATATTTTGGGTAATTTCTGGGTTCTGTCACACTCCATCTCCTTTATGTTATTTACATATTGATGGATTTGGTACAAACTTTCTGAGGAGAACTGTGTAACAAACATATATGAAAAATACAATTTACTGTATCATTTCGCCAATTACAAATTGAATATTCTAAAACTAATGACAGCAAAGAAGATAGAAATCGTACAGACAGGCACAGGCCTGTCTACAATTTCTATCTTCTTTGGAAATTTTCTCTTATTTTTCTAAATATGCATATGATTGTAACTTCATGCAATAGATAAAAACTCCCAGAAGAGAACTGTGTAGAAGTACATGAAAATACAATTTAAAACCATAAGTGCATATTCTTAAATGAACATGACTGCTAAAGATCACGAGTATGACTTCCATTTATTCCACCTACTTTCTCAAAAAAAAAAAAGAAAAAAAAAAAGAAAAAAAAATTCTGAATATGTAGATATCAATACATCATGCATTAGAAATATCTCTACTAAAGAGAACTGTGTGTAAAAAGTACATGAAAAATGCAATTTATCAAATCATTCACAAATTGTATCAAAAGTTTTGAACCTAAGTCATTACCAAATTTTTGAAACAGGAATTTCAAATCTACCACCAATTTTTTTTCCTTGCTTTTCTGAACATGTAAAGACTAATTAGTCTTTCCTAAGTGTAAGTACTTATTATAAATGTTTAATATTTCTCAAAGAATTTTAAGTTTAAGAAGGCTTTAATAGCAATATCTACATTACTATTAAGGGGGACTGTGGTCTCTAACCCTGTATTTACAAAAAAACCATTAAAGTGAACTTTGCACAACTGAAATTCACACTTGTTCAGTCCCTCATAGTATAAGATATAACAAGATTCCAAAAATAGTGTAATGTGAACTGGTACCCATTAGAGATAATAAGGTAGTTTACATGGCAAGAGCTTTCCTAGATAATATAATCTAGAGACATATCATGCACATGTGTATGAGGGTGAGTTGGGCCATTCTTTTGTCTGTTTCCTTGCGCTACCTCAGTAACGCAGGAGACAGCGACAAAGTATAATAACAATAATAATAATAAACCACGCCAAAGGAAATTTCATCTGACAGTGGCTTAAAGTCTAAAATTGAGATTTTGAAATAAGCAAGTTATATGGTATCTGCAAGGTTAACAGTGTTGCATTAACAATGCAATAACAATATTAGAAAATATTGGATAAGTTGCACCAAACTATAAATCCAAGCAGTGACAGCTGAGATGAGACTGTCTCCATCATTTATTGATGGTGAACTATACAGATTTAATGTCACTGTTCACTGTGATGGTTAATTGCAAATACACCTATTCCAGTTCCTTCCCTGGACAAGGATAAGTAAGTTTGTGCCCTTTCTTGAACCTCAGAAGAAAATGCAACTTTGATTAAAATTGTAAATATTGTAAGTATTCTACTATAATAGTTACCACCAAAACAAAGTAGACTGTGAATTCTAATAGATTACCACGCACCAGTTTTGGTCCTACACAACAGCAAAGGTATCAATAGACTTAAAAAATGCTTCAATATGCAGACACTTTGGTTGTTATAGTGACCATATCTGGGAAACAAATGCAAGGTTTTTACATCTCCCAAAAATAGTAGGAATAGGTAAAGGACTGCCATCAGTGAGATTCACAAATGATAAGAGAACAGCGAATGATAAGGGATGGAATAATCTAAATCTATTTGAACATAAAAGACAATGGGCAAGGGTGGACACAAAAAGGGAAATACAAGGGTTAACACAGAGATGTCAGATCATGAAAAGCTAATGAGAATATGGGAATGATATGACAAAGAGAACGAGAAATACAGGAGTAGTTGACCAAAATGAACATGAGCAATGATATCATGCCTAGCAAAATTAATTATAATGAAAAAGTTGGGTAAGAATATATGGTAATGTGAGGAAGAGGTTGACAAACACATTCGACAAACAATCTACCATGGAAAATAATATAAAACAAAGTACAAAGTTAAGTTAGAGAATTATGGAGTTGATTAATGTCAAAGATGGTATTTTTAAACATTCATAAAAATTCAGAATCTATGAAAATATCTTAACTCCCCCTGCTGGGGTTTGCATGGAATGGCTACTTGTGGGAAGATTGAATAGTGGTATAAATGGCCACTTGTGGGAAGATTGAATAGTGGTATAAATGGCCACTTGTGGGAAGATTGAATAGTGGTATAAATGGCCACTTGGTCTGCCATCTGTTTGATGACATTTGTTGGCAGTTATGTGATATTCAGATATGGGTGTGGCTATACTTCAACTAGAATATTAATCATATTGAATCTTCAACTGCATGAGAAATCATGATTAATTGCAAGTGTTTAATTTTCTTTTATATTTACTTCTGAATGGCCCTCATTTTCATAACCCTCACCACTACACTATTATCAACTCTAAATAACGGGAATAAAAAAATATTCTAAATCGCACTTACAACTGGTTTTCAACACAATGTAAGCATTGTAAAATTAATTCAATACCTAAAGCAAGTTTCAATAAATAACTTAATCCTCTTAGTTCCTCACATAATTACAATCAATAAATTTTAGTTAAAATCTAGTTTAGCTTCACCTCAACATTACTAACAGCACTGGATAAAGACTGATTTTGTTTTGCAATGCTACTGCAGTACTTTGAGAAAGCAACAAGAGCCGCAGACCATGAATGCGAGCATTCTACTCTACTGAACAATATCAAAATATTATATATGATGATAGTAGTAAGTTGCCTACATCAGAAAATTCTAGCTGTTGGATTTGTATCATATATATATATATATATATATATATATATATATATATATATATAGTGTGAAAAATCAACATAACCAATAAAAATCCTTGCCCAACTTACTGTTCCAAAAGCAAGAGAAATACAACAAAAATGTGTATGCCTGCTGCTCAGTCTTGTGTTTCTGATGATGTCCTGCACTATTCACATGGGTGTGACTGGTTTATGTGAACCAAAATTTTAAACATTAGCATAAACCTTGAGCGTCAGATAGGTCATGGGAGGTATATATTGACTTTATTGATGTCTTACAAGTGTATTACCTATATCTTATATAAATTAAACCACATTTTGTTCGTGATATGATATCATTGCCTCACTTATCATACAACATATAATATTCCAAAACACGCCTTGCAAGCTACCGTATTCTTTAAACACTTTGTTATCACTGCTGAACAAAATCACTCAACATACAAAGCAAATAACAATGCTAAGGGGAAGCTCGCCATTACCTAAATTTACAAAAATTGGAAGAAAAAATGTATACACATTACTCTTCATCATTACTGACAATATATGACTCAATGAGCCCCTGGATGTGATAGACGGGAAGGTAAACAATATTTCTCCAGATCCCGGGGAATGCTATATTGACCTCCTCTGACACCTCTTAACTGCATATGTTTATTGAACACTTTGGCGCGTCCTACGCAACCCAGTTTGATTCAAGCAATAAAATCTTCCTCATCTTTATTAACTTAGAGAATATAATCTTAATAAGTGTACCCAATACAGTTAGTTTCCCAGAAAACCAATAAGAAGGGCGGACCCAAGGAAACACGACTGTGCCTGTTTGACATTTCTTATCTATAACTTCTGCAATACATAACATCTAACATTTTTCCCAGTCTCATTCTTAACATATCCTCTACGCCCTTGATAAACACCCTCATAACTTCGACAACACTCGTTTTATTTCTCTCTCGCATTATATATACCAACTTGCAAGCAGTGCCATGACATGTATGGGAGATACTCAAGGGACGGACTTACCACTAAATATCATTGCTGCTGAAGCTCCCATTGCTCCAAAGAAAGGAGAATATACTGGTGCTCCTGACATTTTGGTACGTGTTCCTGCTCCTCACAGAATTCAGATATTCTTAAACACTGGCGACAGGAGAAGAGAGGGAAATATGGCACACTGAAGTTGACGCCTGACCATGTACTAGCTCGCCTTGTACTGAGCCTTGTGATTGGTCTTCACCACTCTCTGGGACTTCTCCCGACCAATCAGCGCTCGCGTTGTACGGCTATCGACTCCCACATGATCAATACCGAAGCTCAAGGACTAGCTTGGACCCAACCCTACCAGGGCCGGCGTTAACCCATCCAATAAAAACGAGTTTAATATATCGAGGAACCGTAGGAGATGAGTATTGTACAAATTACTTTCGACAGAAAATTTGATATTTTGCAAATAACTAGGAAATGTAGAATAATTCGTAGTTTATTTGTATCATAGCTTTTTGAAAGGCCTCCTCAGGCAGAGCATATGTAAAGGCCCTTTCATTACTTTTCATGTAAACTGATAACAATACGCTGTCAATGCATAGGCCTAAGCCTATTTTGGTCAATGCCAATATGGTTATATGTAATTGATAATAACCAACATGGATCAATATTGAAACAGAATCAGTAACCAAAACTGGATGATCTGTACACTTCCCAAGCAATCCTGTAACATGTTATGAGACATGAAGTTCGTATATTCTCTATTTATTTTTTACATGACAGATAAGCCTATATCATTTTTTTTTTAATTCAAAGTGTTATTATGAGGCGCATGGCAGTATTGTCTAATAGGCAGGGCCCACGGCCCAACGCCTTAAGGGACTCACCTCATGCGCAAGGAAAAAAAATGCGAAAGCTCTTTGTTTAATTCACCATCACGGTATCTTTATCAAGAGGCATCATTTCACAACGTAATATCACCTTCCATACTTATTTTTTTTTTCTTTGAACGTTGGAAATGGCAGGCGGCTTAAAACGTTCATGCGTTCATGATTACTTGTAAAATAGTAAAGCTGTTTAAACGACACACACACACACACACACACACACACACATACACACACTTACATATTATTCATTATTTATTATACCTTGCCGCTGTCTCCCGCGTTAGCGAGGTAGCGCAAGGAAACAGACGAAAGAATGGCCCAACCCACCCACATACACATGTATATACATACACGTCTACACACGCACACATATATACCTATACATTTCAACGTATATATATATATATATATATATATATATATATATATATATATATATATATATATATATATCTTCTTTTTCTTTCAAACTATTCGCCATTTCCCGCGTTAGCGAGGTAGCGTTAAGAACAGAGGACTGGGCCTTGGAGGGAATATCCTCACCTGGCCCCCATCTCTGTTCCTTGTTTTGGAAAATTAAAAAAAAAACGAGAGGGGAAGATTTCCAGCCCCCCGCTCCCTCCCCTTTTAGTCGCCTTCTACGACACGCAGGGAATACGTGGGAAGTATTCTTTCTCCCCTATCCCCTATATATATATATATATATATATATATATATATATATATATATATATATATATATTTATTTTATCTATTTTGCTTTGTCGCTGTCTCCCGCGTTTGCGAGGTGGCGCAAGGAAACAGACGAAGGAAATGGCCCAACCCACCCCCATACACATGTATACACGTCCACACACGCAAATATACATACCTATACATCTCAATGTACACATATATATACACACACAGACACATACATATATACCCATGCACACAATATATATATATATATATATATATATATATATATATATATATATATATATATATATATATATATATATATATATTTCTTTCATACTATTCGCCATTTCCCGCGACAGCGAGGTAGCGTTAAGAACAGAGGACTGGGCATTTGAGGGAATATCCTCACCTGGCTCCCTTCTCTGTTCCTTCTTTAGGAAAAAAAAAAAACGAGAGGGGAGGATTTCCGGCCCCCCGCTCCCTTCCCTTTTAGTCGCCTTCTACGACACGCAGGGAATACGTGGCAAGTATTCTTTCTCCCCTATCCCCAGGGATAATATATATATGCTTGTGGCATGAGAAAAGTGGGAGGTGGGCTGTTTAGAAAGGGTAGTGAGTGGTGGGATGAAGAAGTAAGAGTATTAGTGAAAGAGAAGAGAGAGGCATTTGGACGATTTTTGCAGGGAAAAAATGCAATTGAGTGGGAGAAGTATAAAAGAAAGAGACAGGAGGTCAAGAGAAAGGTGCAAGAGGTGAAAAAAAGGGCAAATGAGAGTTGGGGTGAGAGACTATCAGTAAATTTTAGGGAAAATAAAAAGATGTTCTGGAAGGAGGTAAATAGGGTGCGTAAGACAAGGGAGCAAATGGGAACTTCAGTGAAGGGCGTAAATGGGGAGGTGATAACAAGTAGTGGTGATGTGAGAAGGAGATGGAGTGAGTATTTTGAAGGTTTGTTGAATGTGTCTGATGACAGAGTGGCAGATATAGGGTGTTTGGGTCGAGGTGGTGTGCAAAGTGAGAGGGTTAGGGAAAATGATTTGGTAAACAGAGAAGAGGTAGTAAAAGCTTTGCGGAAGATGAAAGCCGGCAAGGCAGCAGGTTTGGATGGTATTGCAGTGGAATTTATTAAAAAAGGGGGTGACTGTATTGTTGACTGGTTGGTAAGGTTATTTAATGTATGTATGACTCATGGTGAGGTGCCTGAGGATTGGCGGAATGCTTGCATAGTGCCATTGTACAAAGGCAAAGGGGATAAGAGTGAGTGCTCAAATTACAGAGGTATAAGTTTGTTGAGTATTCCTGGTAAATTATATGGGAGGGTATTGATTGAGAGGGTGAAGGCATGTACAGAGCATCAGATTGGGGAAGAGCAGTGTGGTTTCAGAAGTGGTAGAGGATGTGTGGATCAGGTGTTTGCTTTGAAGAATGTATGTGAGAAATACTTAGAAAAGCAAATGGATTTGTATGTAGCATTTATGGATCTGGAGAAGGCATATGATAGAGTTGATAGAGATGCTCAGTGGAAGGTATTAAGAATATATGGTGTGGGAGGCAAGTTGTTAGAAGCAGTGAAAAGTTTTTATCGAGGATGTAAGGCATGTGTACGTGTAGGAAGAGAGGAAAGTGATTGGTTCTCAGTGAATGTAGGTTTGCGGCAGGGGTGTGTGATGTCTCCATGGTTGTTTAATTTGTTTATGGATGGGGTTGTTAGGGAGGTAAATGCAAGAGTTTTGGAAAGAGGGGCAAGTATGAAGTCTGTTGGGGATGAGAGAGCTTGGGAAGTGAGTCAGTTATTGTTCGCTGATGATACAGCGCTGGTGGCGGATTCATGTGAGAAACTGCAGAAGCTGGTGACGGAGTTTGGTAAAGTGTGTGGAAGAAGAAAGTTAAGAGTAAATGTCAATAAGAGCAAGGTTATTAGGTACAGTAGGGTTGAGGGTCAAGTCAATTGGGAGGTGAGTTTGAATGGTGAGAGGCTGGAGGAAGTGAAGTGTTTTAGATATCTGGGAGTGGATCTGTCAGCGGATGGAACCATGGAAGCGGAAGTGGATCATAGGGTGGGGGAGGGGGCGAAAATTTTGGGAGCCTTGAAAAATGTGTGGAAGTCGAGAACATTATCCCGGAAAGCAAAAATGGGTATGTTTGAAGGAATAGTAGTTCCAACAATGTTGTATGGTTGCGAGGCGTGGGCTATGGATAGAGTTGTGCGTAGGAGGATGGATGTGCTGGAAATGAGATGTTTGAGGACAATGTGTGGTGTGAGGTGGTTTGATCGAGTAAGTAACGTAAGGGTAAGAGAGATGTGTGGAAATAAAAAGAGCGTGGTTGAGAGAGCAGAAGAGGGTGTTTTGAAATGGTTTGGGCACATGGAGAGAATGAGTGAGGAAAGATTGACCAAGAGGATATATGTGTCGGAGGTGGAGGGAACGAGGAGAAGAGGGAGACCAAATTGGAGGTGGAAAGATGGAGTGAAAAGGATTTTGTGTGATCGGGGCCTGAACATGCAGGAGGGTGAAAGGAGGGCAAGGAATAGAGTGAATTGGAGCGATGTGGTATACAGGGGTTGACGTGCTGTCAGTGGATTGAATCAGGGCATGTGAAGCGTCTGGGGTAAACCATGGAAAGCTGTGTAGGTATGTATATCTGCGTGTGTGGACGTATGTACATGTGTATGGGGGGGGGTTGGGCCATTTCTTTCGTCTGTTTCCTTGCGCTACCTCGCAAACGCGGGAGACAGCGACAAAGTATAAAAAAAAAAAAAAAAAAAAATATATATATATATATATATATATATATATATATATATATATATATATATATATATATACAGACATATACATATATACACATGTACATGGTTCATACTCGCTGCCTTCATTCATTCTCATTGCCACCTTGCCACACATGAAATGAGAACTCCCTCCCCCCGCATGCGCGCGAGGTAGCGCTACGGGATAGGGGAGAAAATACTTCCCACGCATTCCTCCCGTGTCGTAAAAGGCGACTAAAGGGGACGGGAGCGGGGGGCCAGAAACCCTCCCTTTCTTGTATTTTAACTTTCTAAAAGGGGAACACACACACACACACACACACACACACACACACACACACACACACCGCCTTCAACGACATGCAGGGAATACGTGGGAAGTATTCTTTCTCTCCCATCCCCCTTGGGATAGGGGAGAAAAAATACTTCCCACGCATTCCTCACGTGTCGTAGAAGGCGACTAAAGGGGACGGGGTTGGGGGGCTAGAAACCCTCCCCTCCTTGTATTTTAACTTTCTAAAAGGGGAAACAGAAGGAGGAGTCACGCGGGGAGTGCTCATCCTCCTCGAAGGCTCAGGTTGGGGTGTCTAAATGTCTGTGGATGTAACCAAGATGAGCAAAAAAGAGAGATAGGTAGTATGTTTGAGGAAAGGAACCTGGATGTTTTGGCTCTGAGTGAAACGAAGCTCAAGGATAAAGAGGAAGAGTGGTTTGGAAATGTTTTGGGAGTAAAGTCAGGGGTTAGTGAGAGGACAAGAGCAAGGGAAGGAGTAGCACTACTCCTGAAACAGTTGTGGGAGTATGTGATAGAGTGTAAGAAAGTTAACTCTAGATTGATATGGGTAAAACTGAAAGTGGATGGAGAGAGATGGGTGATTATTTGTGCATATGCACCTGGTCATGAGAAGAAAGATCATGAGACGCAAGCGTTTTGGGAGCAGCTGAGTGAGTGTGTTAGTAGTTTTGATGCACAAGAGTGGTTATAGTGATGGGTGATTTGAATGCAAAGGTGAGTAATGTGGCAGTTGAGGGAATAATTGGTATACATGGGTGTTCAGTGTTGTAAATGGAAATGGTGAAGAGCTTGTAGATTTGTGTGCAGAAAGAAGACTGGTGATTGGGAATACTTGGTTTAAAAAAGAGAGATATACATAAGTATACGTACGTAAGTAGGAGAGATGGCCAGAGAGCGTTATTGGATTACGTGTTAATTGATA
Source organism: Panulirus ornatus (assembly GCF_036320965.1). NCBI lineage: Eukaryota > Metazoa > Arthropoda > Malacostraca > Decapoda > Palinuridae > Panulirus > Panulirus ornatus. The sequence continues at coordinate 7,440,761 of NC_092260.1, forward strand.
GGTGTGTGAAAGAGAGACTTTTGGATGTTAATGTGCTGAGAGGTGCAACTGGAGGGATGTCTGAACATCATCTTGTGGAGGTGAAGGTGAAGATTTGTAGAGGTTTTCAGAAAAGAAGAGAGAATGTTGAGGTGAAGAGAGTGGTGAGAGGAAGTGAGATTGGGAAGGAGACTTGTGTGAGTAAGTACCAGGAGAGACTGAGTGCAGAATGGAAAAAGATGAGAGCAAAGGACTTAAGGGGAGTGCGGGAGGAATGGGAAATATTTAGGGAAGCACTGATGGCTTGCGCAAAAGAAGCTTGTGGCATGAAAAGCGTGGGAGGTGGGCAGATTAAAAGGGGTAGTGAGTGGTGGGATGAAGAAGTAAGATTATTAGTGAAAGAGAAGAGAGAGGCATTTGGACGATTTTTGCAGAGAAATAGTGCAAATGAGTGGGAGATGTATAAAAGAAAGAGGCAGGAGGTCAAGAGAAAGGTGCAAGAGGTTAAAAAGAGGGCAAATGAGAGTTAGGTTGAGAGAGTATCATTAAGTTTTAGGGAGAATAAAAAGATGTTTTGGAAGGAGGTAAATCAAGTGAGTATGACAAGAGAACAAATGGGAACATTGGTAAAGGGGGTTAATGGGGAGGTAATAACAAGTAGTGGTGATGTGAGAAGGAGATGGAGTAAGTATTTTGAAGGTTTGTTGAATGCGTTAGATGATAGAGTAGTAGATATAGGGTGTTTTGGTCGAGGTTGTGTGCAAAGTGAGAGGGTTAAGGAGAATGATTTGGTAAACAGAGAAGAGGTAGTAAAAACTTTGCGGAAGATGAAAGCCGGTAAGACACCGGGTTTGGATGGTATTGCAGTGGAATTTATTAAAGAAGGGGATGACTGTGTTGTTGATTGGTTGGTAAGGATATTCAATGTACGTATGACTTATGGTGAAGAGCCGAGGATTGGCGGAATGCATGCATAGTGCCATTGTACAGGGCAAAGGTGATAAAGGTGAGTGCTCAAATTACAGAGGTATAAGTTTGTTGAGTATTCCTGGGAAATTATATGGGAGGGTATTGATTGAGAGGGTGAAGGCATGTACAGAGCAACAGAGTGGGGAAGAGCAGTGTGGTTTCATAAGTGGTAGAAGATGTGTGGATCAGGTGTTTCCTTTGAAGAATGTATGTGAGAAATACTTAGAAAAGCAAATGGATTTGTATATATCATTTATGGATCTGGAGAAGGAAAATGGTAGAGTTGATAGAGATGCTCTGTGAAACGTATTAAGAATATATGGTGTGGGAGGCAAGTTGCTAGAAGCAGTGAAAAGTTTTTATCGAGGATGTAAGGCATGTGTACGAGTAGGAAGAGAGGAAAGTGACTGGTTCTCATTGAATGTTGGTTTGCGGCAGTGGTGCGTGATGTCTCCATGGTTGTTTAATTTGTTTATGGATTGGGGTTGTTAGGGAGGTGAATGCAAGAGTTTTGGAGAGAAGGGCAAGTATGCAGTCTGTTGTGGATGAAAGAGCTTTGGAAATGAGTCAGTTGTTGTTCGCTGATGATACAGCGCTGGTGCCTGATTCGGGTGAGAAACTGCAGAAGCTGGTGATTGAGTTTGATAAAGTGTGTGAAAGAAGAAAGCTGAGAGTAAATGTTAATAAGAGCAAGGTTATTAGGTACAGTAGGGTTGAGGGACAAGTCAATTAGAAGGTAAGTTTGAATGGAGAAAAACTGGAGGAAGTAAAGTGTTTTAGATATCTGGGAGTGGATCTGGCAGCAGATGGAACCATGGAAGCGGAAGTGAGTCACAGGGTGGGAGAGGGGGCGAAAGTTCTGGGATCGTTGAAAAATGTGTGGAAGGCGAGAACATTATCCTGGAAAGCAAAAATGGGTATATTTGAAGGAATAGTGGTTCCAACAATGTTATATGGTTGAGGGGCGTGGGGTATAGATAGGGTTGTGCGGAGGCGGGTGGATGTGTTAGAAATGAGATGTTTGAGGACAATATGTGGTGTGAGGTGGTTTGATCGAGTAAATAATGAAAGGGTAAGAGAGATGTGTGGTAACAAAAAGAGTGCGGTTGAGAGAGCAGAAGAGGGTGTTTTGAAATCGTTTGGTCACATGGAGAGAATGAGTGAGGAAAGTTTGACAAAGAGGTGGAGGGAACGAGGAGAAGTGGGAGACCAAATTGGAGATGGAAAGATGGAGTGAAAAAGATTTTGAGCGATCGAGGCCTGAACATGCAGGAGGGTGAAAGGCGTGCAAGGAATAGAGTGAATTGGAACGATGTGGTGTACCGGGGTCGACGTGCTATCAATGAATTGAACCAGGGCATGTGAAACGTCTGGGGGTAAACCCTGGAAAATTTTGCCTGGCTTGGTTGTGGAAAGGGAGCTGTGGTTTCGGTGCATTATACATGACAGCTAGAGACTGAGTGTGAACGAATGTGGCCTTTGTTGTCTTTTCCTAGTGCTACCTCATGTGCATGCGGAGGGAAGGGGTTGTCATTTCATGTTTGGCGGGGTGGCGACGGAAATGAATAAAGACAGCAAGTATGATTTATATGTATATATGTATATATGTATATGTATATGTCTGGAAAGGATCACAATATTGCGCGTGATCAAGATATTCCTATGAGTCCACGGGGAAAATGACACAAGAAAAGTTCCCAAGTGCACTTTCGTGTAATAATCACATCATCAGGGGGGAGACAAGAGAGAAATATAACAGTCAGTTGATATACATCGAAGAGACGAAGCTAGGACGCCATTTGGTAAACATGTGATTGTCCATGTTTTGGACAACATTTGGTAAACCTGTGATTGTCCATGTTTTGGACAATCACATGTTTACCAAATGGCATCCTAGCCTCGTCTCTTCGATGTATATCAACTGACTGTTATATTTCTCTCTTGTGTCTCCCCTGATGATGTGATTATTACACGAAAGTGCACTTGGGAACTTTTCTTCTGACATTTTCCCCGTGGACTCATAGGAATGTATATGTCTGTGTATGTATATATATATATGTATATGTCTGTGTATGTATATATATGTATACGTTGCAATGTATAGGTATTATATATGCATGTATGGACGTGTATGTATGTACACGTGTATGTGGATGGGTTGGGCCATTCTTTCGTCTGTTTCCTTGCGCTACCTCGCTAACGCGAGAGACAGCGACAAAGTATGATAGATAAATGAATATATATATTTCATACATATTTGACATTTTCCGCGTTAGTGAGATAGCGTTCAGAACAGAGGACTAAGCCTTATAGGGAATATCCTCACTTGGCCTCTTTCTCTGTTCCTTCTTTTGGAAAATCAAAAACGGGAGGGGAGGATTTCCTGCGCCCCGCTCCCTCCCCTTTTAGTCGCCTTCTACGACACGCAGGGAATACGTGGGAAGTATTCTTTCTCCCCTATACCCAGGGAATACTTCCTACGTATTTCTAGTGTGTAACAGAAAGTTGTAAAATATACCAAGAGAAGCGGGAGCGAGGGGCTGGAAACCTTCCCCTTCTTGTAGTCTAATTTCTGAAAGATGAAACAGAAGGTGCCAGACAGGAAATGCTCATCCTTCTCTCAAAGACTCAGGTTAGGATGTCTGAATGTGTTTGCATGTAACCAATATGAGAAGAGAGATGGGTTATATATCTAAGGAAAGGAACCTGGATGTACTTTAGTGAAGAAAAGCTCTAAAGTAAGGGAAAATTGCTTTAGAATGTCTTAGTGGTAAAGTCAGGGGTTAGTGTACAAGCGAGAGCTAAGGAAGGGGTAGCACTACTGCTGAAGCAGGAGTTGTTAGTGCGTAAGGAAGTGAGGTCCATACTGATGTGGGTAGAACTGAAAGTGGACTGCGAGAGATGGGTGATTATTAGTGCATATGCACCTGGCCATGAGAAGAATGTTGAAGAAAAGGCGAGTGTTTTGGCAGCAGCTGAGTTGAACCTTCGATGCAAGCGATCGGGTATTACTGATGTACGATTTGAATGTGTGAGTAATGTGGCAGCTGAAGGTATGATCGAGGGGGGGGGGGGGGGCGGTATTTAGTAAGGTGAATAGAAATGGTGAACAGCTTGTGGGGTTGTCAGCGATATGCTTCGAGGTGGGAGTATTGTCGGACCAGCATTACTGGATAAACATCATTATGTCATTTTCAAGAATATTGCTTCCGCCAACTGTCTAGTGGAAGGAGAATTCAGTTCCTTCAGCCAGAGGGCATTGTCAAGTGGCCAGATGGTGTATCATGATATATCAGGAAGGTAGGCAGGTGGTATATGTTGTGGAACTACACTTGTGCATCCCTTAATGATGTCTAGTATCTGAAGGGATAAGAAAATCAAGGGAGGGCAGCAGCTTACAGGGAGTAGCAAAAGTGTGTGATATATAGGGACTTGGAGCTTGCTACTCCTTCCATAGCTCTTGCCCTCACACCAATCCCTGACTTTACGTATTGTAAGGCATTTTTTAAACCATTCTTCCTCTCCCATTGAACTTCGTTTCACCCAGAACATCCAGGTTTTTTCCCTCAAACATACTACCAATGTCTCTTCTCATCTTGGTTACATCCAAGCACATTCAGACACCTCAGCTTAAACCTTCGGGGAGGATGGGTACTCCGTCGCCTGGCTCCTTGTTTCACTTCTCAGACTGAAATACTAGAACGTAGGGGGGGTGGTGTTCAAGGCCCCCCCCCAAGCCTGATGCACACCACAGTTCAGCTCACGGTACTCTCACGCTCAGCGAAGGTCACCTCAGTTCACGTATACTCTTGTCGTAGGTTGTCTAGTGTCAGTGCATCTGGCAGTGGGAGACGATGGATTTTTCTTCATCTGAGTTGGCTATGATCGCCATAGCCATGGACGAGGAGGAAGAAAGGAATAATTAAAAGAGAAAGGGTGAACTTGGCTGTCTCTATCCAATATTGGAGGAGAGGAAAATTAAGAGGGACTTTCACACCCTCTGTCTTCATCTGACTGATGGTGATGAGGGCAAATTCTTTCATAATCCCACATGGTTGGCTTCTTGGGGCATGATCATAGGGAAGGATGGAGAGATAGCCTCCCACATCATTGATGACCGGGCCAAGACTTGAGCAAGACCGTTGGGTAATGCACACTGTCGCTCTCTCTCCGCTCCCGGGCCGCTCCCGCTCCTCTCTAAATATCTTTCGGATGACCGTTGCTTGCGCGTGATCGGAGCGAGAGCGAACCGTGAGCGATAGTGTGGATGTCTAAATTGAAATACATGTAATGATACTTAACAGGAGCGAGAGCGAACCATGAGCGGAGCTATAGTGCGTATTAGGCCTTAGTCTCTACGACGCGAAGGAAATACGAAGGTAAAATAATTTTTCCACTTCCCCAGGATATATATATATATATATATATATATATATATATATATATATATATATATATATATATATATATTTATATATATATATATATAGGCTCGGTAAAATGCTATGTGCTGGCTATGTGAGCCTGTCGGGAAATGACCGGTGTAGACCCCGTTGCTCACCAACGTGAGACGAGGGGTATTCGAGTACTTAGATTCGAATAGTCATGTCTTATTAGGGGCGATCATAGCCTAGCGGTAGCGCTCCCGCCTGTTGCACAGGGGTCCCGGGTTCGATCCTGGATGTTGGAGGTTTGTATGTTCTATGAAGGTGCGCATTCATGTGCACTTTGTTCATATATATATATATATATATATATATATATATATATGTGTGTGTGTGTTTGTGTGTGTAATACAATACATGTAAACATTATTAAGGGAAAATATACTCATTATTGCGTGCATTCATTTCCACCTAAAACTGACTCTGGTGTAAAATGTGCGAAAGTGTATATGACGCAGGCATCAGCATAACAAACCTGTCAAGTATTCAGACGACAAGCGAAAATGAGGTACTACCTGCCTTCTGACGCGGCAACCAAACAAATCTAAACAAAGACTTAGCGAACGCCATTGGCTGCTATCTTTCATTTTTGTCTTGATTGAGTAATGTGTGTGGAGGGTGGATGATTGCATTGTGATAAGATAGAGGCGTCTTATTCCCCATTCACGCAGATAATAATCTCTGATGGCCAAAACGTCAGCGATACTGAGATAACGTGACAGTAGTGTGTCGTGGTTTGCCAGGTCAAGCTCTTGAAACTGATAGCTCGTTCTCGAGCCATTTGTGGAACAGGTCGGCCCTTGTATGACTAATGTAGTTGGCTCCATTTAGATGATCATAAGTATTATGTGAAATGTCTTGATGTAGGGGCACTTGATGTAGGGGCACTCTTAAAGGAAGTTTATCCTTTTATTACAGTTTTGTAAAATTCAATTAGCCTTATGAACGTTGGGATATCGTCGGCTTTAACTCAGTATTTACAGCTAGGATCTTTCGAACAGTGCACTTGGATACAAAGGATAAATCTTCTACTAATTATCCCTTGCTGCACTGACAGCAATATACGGCAATTCACAACAGACAACAGGATCAAACAATGCAGAATTTAACCGAGGGAGAAGGATCTCCCATCTGGGTTGCCAAGAGGGTCGAAAACCAAAATCGAAGTCAGGCTGCGCCCTTGAATGCAGTGTCGCCTGTTGGACATACCGTAAGTTGCCGCCTTCAGGTCGCCAAGCCATCACACCAAATTTCGAATGTTAGTATAAGCATTTCTACTGGCAGCCGGAGCCAGCGTATCTGCTTTTTAGTCACATTACCCGTCTTTGCTGGAATAACAGGAGCATTCGTAAATAACGAGTAAATAACAGGAAAAACAGCTGATCTACTAAAATGGTCGTATTGAAGTAATCACTGCATATCAGAAAATCTAAAACGTGTGTGACTGGTGGGATGTAGAAAACTATGGGAGTGCTGTTGTTTAGTGCTTGTAGCTTGCAGTAGTCATTTCAGGATACATATTTGTCAAGGTTGTGTTTATTGGGGATGTGAGTATAGTTTTGCTGAAGGGTGAGGCAAAGGTAAGCTGGGAATGGTGGTTAGTTTTGGAGTGGTTTGGATAAGAACGGTCTAGTGCTGCTGCCGAGAACTGAGTGCCGAGCATTAAGAGGAGCGATGTCTTGAGAGGATTTTTCTATCGCTGTGTAGGTGGTGATTTTTTGCCGTTGCCAGTCAGTCCAGTGGATTGTTTGAGCGTTCTGTTGTGTATGGTTTGCAGCGTTGTAATGTTTGTGATGGGTTTGAAGATAAAGTAGGTGAAGAGTAGTAAAGGATAGAGGATGTTTGTGAAGGACGCTAAAGGATTCATTTACCAAATCTGTACCTGTTACTGTTCTAATGACACTTCATTTGCTTACTTCTCAAGTGTTAATGTTTATGTGGTGAGTCAATGTCATGTGTGTCGTATGCATTTTACTTGAGTCTTCTGTGACACTTCATATGAATTCTGAAGCATTTCGCACATCCTTTCCATGTTTATGGTAGTCACTGAGTCTCGAAATGCCTCCGCTGGAGAATCGAAGCTTCAGTGTATCTTTCCACAGGGAACTATGGATCAATGTCCTTGTTAGATGTTTTCAACCGCAAGGGAAGTGTGAAAAATTGCCTTCACTGACCTGTTCCACAGAAATATTCCTTTCACTGAAAAACGTTCACCTCTGGATCCAGTCGTCTATCCCGTAGATTGAACTTGTTCAGGTGTTAAGTCAAAGGTCAGTTCAACACACGCAGGTAACGCAGTTATGCTTAAAAGGTCATATCGTCGTATCCAAGGATCGCCTCTGTTGCTCAAGTCTCAAAGGGATAGTAACAGGGTGGTGTGCGAAGTGAGAGTCAGAGAGTGGTTTGGTGAAGAGAGAAGAGGTAATGAAAGACTTACCGAAGATGAAATCCGGCAAGACAGCGGGTTTGGATGGTACTGCAGTTGAATTTCTTAAGAAAGGGGGTGACTATGTTGTTGATTGGTTGGCAAGGATATTCAATGTATGTATGTATGTATGTATGTATGAAGTGCCTGAGGATTGGCGGAATGCATGCATAATGCCACTGTACAAAGGCAAAGGGGATCAAGGTGAGTGTTCAAACTACGAAGGCATAAGTTTGTTGAGTATTCCTGGGAAATTGTTTGGAAGGGTATTGATTGAGAGGGTGAGGGCATGTATAGAGCATCAGAATGTGGAGGAGAAGTGTGGTTCCAGAAGTGGTAGAAGATGTGTAGATCTGGTATTTGCTTTGAAGAATGTGTGTGAGAAATACTTAGAGACACAGATGGATTTGTATGTGGCATTTATGCATCTGGAGAAGGCATATGACAAGATGGATAGAGATGCTTTGTGGAAGGTCTTAAGAGTATAGGGTGTGGGAGGTAAGCTGCTAGAAGCAGTGAATTTTTTTCTTTTTTTCTTTATTAAGGGTGTGAGGCGTGTGTACGAGTAGGAAGAAAGGAAAGTGGTTGGTTCCCAGTGAGGGTCGGTCTGCGGCAGGGGTGTCTGATGTTCCCACGGTTGTTTGATTTGTTTATGGATGGGGTGGTTAGGGAGGTAAATGCAAGAGTTTTGGAGAGAGGGACGAGTATGCAGTCTGTTGGGGATGAGGGGGCCTGACAAATGAGTCAGTTATTTGTTCGCCGATGATACAGCACTGGTGGCTGATACGAGTAAGAAACTGCAGAAGTTGGCGACTGAGTTTGGAAAAGTGTGTGAAAGGAGAAAGTTGAGAGTGAATGTGAATAAGAGCAAGGTTATTAGGTTCAGCAGGATTGAGAGACAAGTTAGTTGGGATGTGAGTTTGAATGGAGATAGGTTGGAGGAAGTGAAGTGTTTTAGATATCTGGGGATGTACTTAACAGCAAATGGAAGCATGGAAGTGGAAGTGAGTCATAGGGTGGGGGAGGGGCGAATGTGATGAAGAATGTGTGGAAAGAGAGAAGATTATCTTACGTTATCTCGGAGAGCAAAAATGGGTGTGTTTGAATGAATAGTAGTTCCAACAATATAATATGGTTGCAAGGCCTAGGCTATAGAAAGGGTCGTACGGAGGAATTTAGATGCGTTGGAAATGAAATGTTTGAAGACAATATGTGGTGTGAGGTGGTTTGATCGAGTAAGTAATGAAAGGGTAAGAGAAATGTGTGGTAATAAAAAGTGTGTGGTTGCGAGAGCAGCAGAGGGTGTGTTGAAATGGTTTGGACATATGGAGAGAACGAGTGAGGAAAGATTGACAAAGAAGATATGTGTGTTAGAGGCGGAGGGAATAAGGAGAAGCGAGAGACCAAATTTTGAGTGATCGGGGCCTGAACATACAGGAGGGTGAGAGTCGTGCAAGAAATAAAGTGAATTGGAATGAAGTGGTGTTCCGGGATCGACGTGCTGTCAATGGACTGAACCAGGGCATGTGAGACGTCTTAGGTAAACCATGGAAAGGTCTGTGGGATCAAATCTCCGTAGTGCTCTTAAAAACATAGATATAACTACAAATATTTTTAGAGAAGAGAACTACGGTTATGTGATCCCATAGGACTGGCAGATGAATGTAGGCGGTTATATTATCCAATTAGTTTGTGAATCAAGCTTAACGGAAAGCTAGGGTGACATTTTAAGCTTCTTGTAACAAAAATGTGACAAGGAAAAGTCTAAAAGTTTAATGTTGCCCCATTCTCCCAGTTCAGCTAATCTAAGACATGTTATAAAAAGCAGTGCTTGTAATGTTTCTTTCCAGTACAATAACACCATCAGTGGGACCTTCATAAACAGTAAGCCAAGTCCTGCAACAATTGGGCGTGTTTACATCATCACATGCAAGGCATGTAAAATTATTTATATAGGCTAAACAGGTAAAGCTGTAACGAAGAGGTGTTATTGGCACCGTCATTCAGTACGCAGTGATGACCACAAAATGCGATCGCTAAACATTTTTATGAAAATGATCACCACATAGATCTTGAAAATCTCGTTATTTTATACCCCTCTGCTGATTATGCCGCAAGCAAGGTCAATGAATGTCTTAATTGCCAATAATAAAAACTCTGATTTGTCCCCAGACAATTCTAAAACCCATCCTAGCCTTAACCAAATCATTATGAGAGAACTGACAAAACACGAAAACATAAAAAAAAATGTTTAAGACACCCAGCTACCCAGGTCAACTCCCGCCATGTGACCCTCCTTAATAACTCTCCCGTACAAGGGTTACGACCAGACATAACTGACAGTGCTTGGCCTAGATATATTAGTGCTTTACGGCAGGAAGCGAGTGCAATGTTGGGATTTAGATAACTTTGTTAAGTACTGGCACCTGATGAGGTGGATTGTGTCCACGAAACATGTCCCACATATATAGAAAAATAACGTGAAACAAAATTGTATGAACTCCTAGTGAAGTGCGATTTCACCTTCCTGCAATCATCACGGATATCACATACATCCTTTTTGTCAATCTTTCCTCACTCATTCCCTCCATATGTCCAAACCTCTTCAACACACCCTCTTCTGCTCTCTCAAACACACTCTTTTTATTTCCGCACATCTCTCTTACCCTTTCATTACTTACTCGATCAAACCACCTCACAACACATATTGTCCTCAAACATTTCATTTCCACCACATCCACCCTCCTCCGTACAACCCTATCTATAGCCCATGTCTCTCAACTATGCGATATTTCTGGAACGACTATTCCTTTAAACATACCCATTTTTGCTCTCCACGATAACATTCTCTCCTTCCACACATTTTTCATCGCTCCCAGAACCTTCACTCCCTCCCCCAACCTGTGACTCACTTCCGCTTCAGTGATTTTATTCGCTGATGATTCCGCTCCCAGATATCTAAAACACTTTACTTCCTCCAATTTTTCTCCATTTATACTTACAGCCCAATCAACTTGTCCCTCAACCCTAATGAACCTAATGACTTTGCTCTTATTCACATTTACTCTTAACTTTCTTCTTTCACACACTTTTCCAAACTCAGTCAGTAACCTCTGCAGTTTCTCACTCGAATCATTCACCAGAGCTGTATCATCGGCAAACAACAACTGACTCACTTCCCAGGTCTTCTCATCCCTACCAGACTGCATACTCGCCCCTCTCCAAAACTCCAGCACTTACCTACCTAACCACCCCATCCATAAACAAATTAAACACACCTGTCGCAGACCGACCTTCATTGGGAACCAATTACTTTCCTCTCTTCCTACTCGTACACATGACTTACATCCTTGCTAAAAACTTTTCACTGCTTCTAGCACACCATATACTCTTGAGACCTTCCACAAAGCATCTCAATCCACCTATCATATGCCTTCTCCAGATCCATAAATGCTACATACAAATCCATCTGTTTTTCCAAGTATTTCTCTCACATTCTTCAAAGCAAACACCTTATCCACACATCCCCTGCTTCTTCTGAAACCACACTGATCCTATACAGTCTGACATTCTGTACATACCTTCACTCTCTCAATCAATACCCTTTCATACAATTTCCCTAGGAATACTCAACAAACTTATGCCTCTGTAGTTTGAACGCTCACCTTTATCCCCTTTGCTTTTGTACAATGGCAGTATTCATGCATCCCGCCAATCCTCAGGCACTTCACCATGATCCATACATGCACTGAATATCTTTACCAACCAACCAACAAAAGTCACCCCCCTTTCTCAATAAATTCTACTGCAAAACCATCGAAACCCGCGCCTTGCTGGATTTCATCTTCCGCAAAGCTTTCACTACCTCTTCTCTCTTAACCAAACCATTCTCCCTGACACTCTCACTTCACACACCACCCCTACCAAAACACCCCATATCTGCCACTCTATCATCAAACACATTTAACAGACCTTCAAAATGCTCCATCTCCTTCATACTTCACCACTGCATGTTATTATCCCATTTGCCCCCTTCAACGGTTTTCCTATTTGTTCTCTTGTCTTACGCACGTTATTTACCTACTTCCAAAATATCTTTTTACCCTCCCTAAAATCTAATGATACTCTCTCACCCCAACTCTCACCTTTTCAACCCCTGCACCTTCCTCTTGACCTCCTGCCGCTTTCTTTTATACATCTCTCAGTCATTTGCACTCCATCCTTGCAAGTATCGTCCAAATACCTCACTTTTCTCTTTCACAAAGAACTTTACCTCTTCATCCCACCACTCACTGCCCTTTTGCGCTTGATCAAGCATATTCCTAAGAGTTCACAGGGAAAATGAAACACGATAAGTTCCCAAGTGCACTTTCGTGTAATAATCACATCATCAGGGGAGATACAGGAGAGAAATATAACAGTCAGTTGCATATCAAGTGACCGTTATATTTCTGTCTTGTGTCTCCCCTGATGATGTGATTATTACACGAAAGTGCACTTGGGAATTTAGTGCTTCATTTTCCCAGTGGACTCTTAGGAATATATATATATATATATATATATATATATATATATATATATATATATATATATATATATATATATATTCCCTGGGGATAGGGGAGAAAGAATACTTCCCACGTATTCCCTGCGTGTCGTAGAAGGCGACTAAAAGGGAAGGGAGCGGGGGGCTGGAAATCCTCCCCTCTCGTTTTTTTTTTTTTTTTTTTTTTTTTTTTAATTTTCCAAAAGAAGGAACAGAGAAGAGGTCCAGGTGAGGATATTCCCTCAAAGGCCCAGTCCTCTGTTCTTAACGCTACCTCGCTATTGCGGGAAATAACGAATAGTATAAAAAAAAAAAAAAAAAAAAAAAAAATATATATATATATATATATATATATATATATATATATATATATATATATATATATATATATATATATATATATCCCTGGGGATAAGGAGAAAGAATACTTCCCACGTATTCCCTGCGTGTCGTAGAAGGCGACTAAAAGGGGAGGGAGCGGGGGGGGGGCTGGAAATCCTCCTCTCTTGTTTTTTCTTTTTTTTTTTTTCCAAAAGAAGGAACAGAGAAGGGGACCAGGTGAGGATATTCCCTCAGAGGCCCAGTCCTTTGGTCTTAACGCTACCTTGCTAACGCGGGAAATGGCGAATAGTTTGAAAGAAAAAAGAATATATATATATATATATATATATATATATATATATATATATATATATATATATATATTTATATATATACACACACACACACACACACACACACACACACACACACACACACACACACAAGTGTAAGGTATTAGAATATGTAAGAGGTTTGTGGAATGTTGTAGAGTTATATATTTTGCGCAAGTGGTGTGGCAGTAAGGTCTGACGCCATTTGATGAATGACCTCTGGAATTTACATAGACTGCGGCTGTCGAGGCACAGTTTCCACAGGACATCTAAAAAAGTGTCTTTCTTTGTACTTTAGTTAGGTTAACGACCAATGGGTTAGGGTTAGTTAGGTTGACGATCTATAGGTTAGGGTTAGTTAGGTTGCCACCCTTGGGTTAGGGTTAGTTAGGATGTTGACCCATGGGTTAGGGTTAGTTTGAATGACGGTCCATGGGTTAGGGTTAGTTAGGATGACGACCTTTGGGTTAGTGTTAATTAGGTTGACGACCTTTGGGTTAGGGTTAGTTAGGATGACGACCCATGGGTTAGGGTTAGTTAGGGTGCCGACCTTTGGGTTAGGGTTAGTTAGGATGACGACCTTTGGGTTAGGGTTAGTTAGGTTGCCGACCTTTGGGTTAGGGTTAGTTAGGATGACGACCCCTGGATTAGGGTTAGTTACGATGACGACTCACGGGTTAACGTTAAGCGATACAAACAAATCTGTAGCTACGTTTTCTTTTTATTCTAATTATCTGTCGTACAATAACATCTGTCTCCCTTTAGACCACGTAAATAAGATAAATGTTTATAGATATTCCACCAATTTTAGTCAAGACTCTACGAATATCCTCAGCGGTAATTTATTTACATACATAACGACACTAGAAATAATATTTTTTTTCTGATTTATTGACTATGGTGCTACTTTGAAACGAATATTTTGTCATACATTAAGATTACGCTGTATGATTTAATTTTCTTTTCTTGAGAAACTGTGTACAGAGTGGAGGCTACGCGCCTCGAAATTTTCAGTTGGTCCAATCCCGCCTGTAGTCCTTGGCGTCTCCGTTACTATGGCAACGTTGACAACACGCCCGCGGTGAATTCGTCACAACGTGTCCCGTTATACAGTCGACTTAACGTTGTGGTTTGAATGTTCATAACGTGATTGTTTTCGCCAACAATATCATCAGTCATATTTGCATATATACACAGAGCTGTGTGACAACGTGTGCCAACGTGAGCAAGCCAGGGTTGACTAGTGGGAAGCAGCCACTCTGCTCTGTGTATGTTGCTGTCTATCAGCAGATCTGCTGTGGTTCTTGGTCTGTGGCTCGCCAGCCTCTGTGGCCAGACGGCTACAGGTGGTATCAGGGTGAGACAAGGGCGTGACCGTGGTGTGCAGCGCCTGGGACATGGAATGGAAAGAGTCAACTGAAGTTCGAGACTGTGGCTGCCCCAGATGGTTCCCAATTTAAACACAGGCTAGATTAGACAGAGGCTGGTGCAAGAGGTTGAGCGGGAAGTGGCTGCACCAGACACCAGAGCTGGAAGTGGCTAAACCAGACACCGGGTGGGAAGTGGCTACACCAGAGTGAGTTGTGGCTATGCCAGACACCAGAGTGAGTAGTGATTAAACCAAGACACCAAGTAGATAGTGGCTAAACTAGCAACCAGAGTGGGTAGTGGCTATACTAGACACCAGAGTGGACAGTGGCTACATCAAACATTAGCGCTGGTAGTGGCTACGCCAGTCAACAGAGTGGGTAGTGACTACACCAGACACCAAAGAGGGCAGTAGCTACAGGTAATCAGATTGGATAGTGGCTACAGCGGACGTCAGAGTGGGCAGTGGCTACACCAGTCACCGGGGTGGGCAGTGGCTACAGTGGACAGTTGCTATATACAACAGACAGCAGCTACAACCATGTCACAGCGGCCGAATTCAGGTAAATTCTGTAATAAATCTTGAGCACGACGGCACGACCCTTGAGCACGACGGCACGACCCTTGAGCACGACGGCACGACCCTTGAGCTCGACGGTACGACCCTTGAGCACGACGGTGCGACCCTTGAGCACGACGGTACGATCCTTGAGCACGACGGTGCGATCCTTGAGCACGACGGTACGATCCTTGAGTACAACGGTACGATCCTTGAGCACAACGGTGCGATCCTTGAGCACGACGGTACGATCCTTGAGCACGACAGCACGACCCTTGAGCACGACGGTACGATCCTTGAACACGACGGTACGATCCTTGAGCACGACAGCACGACCCTTGAGCACGATGGTACGATCCTTGAGCACGACGATACGATCCTTGAGCACGACAGCACGACCCTTGAGGACGACAGCACGACCCTTGAGCACGACGGTACGATCCTTGAGCACGACGGTACGATCCTTGAGCACGACAGTACGATCCTTGAGCACGACAGCACGACCCTTGAGCACGACGGCACGATCCTTGAACACAACGGTACGATCCTTGAACACAACGGTACGATCCTTGAGCACGATAGTACGATCCTTGAGCACGACGGTACGATCCTTGAGCACGACGGTACGATCCTTCAGTACGACGGTACGATCCTTGAGCACGACAGCACGACCCTTGAGCACGACGGTACGATCCTTGAGCACGACAGTACGATCCTTGAGCACGACGGTACGATCCTTGAGTACGACGGTACGATCCTTGAGCACGACGGTACGATCCTTGAGCACGACGGTGCGATCCTTGAGCACGACGGTACGATCCTTGAGCACGACGGTACGATCCTTGAGCACGACAGTACGATCCTTGAGCACGACGGTACGATCCTTGAGCACGACAGTACGATCCTTGAGCACGACAGCACGACCCTTGAGCACGACGGTACGATCCTTGAGCACGACAGCACGACCCTTGAGCACGACGGTACGATCCTTGAGCACGACGGTACGATCCTTGAGCACGACAGCACGATCCTTGAGCACGACGGTACTATCCTTGAACACGACGGTACGATCCTAGAGCACGACGGTGCGATCCTTGAGTACGACGGTACGAACCTTGAGCACGACGGTACGATCCTTGAACACGACGGTACGATCCTTGAACACGACGGTACGATCCTTGAACACGACGGTGCAATACCTCAGCAGGACGTTACGACCCTTGGATACGATGGCGTGACCTTTGTCTTGATCCTTAAGAGTCAGGTCAAAGGTCATCACAGGTAGGGGTCGCTATGTCTTGTTCAAGAAGTTAGCTACTCAACACTGCCAGCCCTGCTGCGTCACCACACCTGACACACTACAACACCCGACACACTACCACACACGACATTCTACCACACCTGACACTACAACACTCGACACACTACCACACACGACATACTACCACACCCGACATACTACCACACCCGACACGCTACCACACCCGACACACTACCAAACCCGACATACTACCATACGTGACACTACAACACCCGACACACTACCACACCCGACACACTAACACACCCGACATACTACCACACCTGACACACTACAACACCCGACACACTACCACACACGACATACTACCACACCTGACGCACTACAACACCCGACACACTACCACACCCGACACACTACCAAACCCGACATACTACCATACGTGACACTACAACACCCGACACACTACCACACCTGACACACTAACACACCCGACATACTACCACACCTGACACACTACAACACCCGTCACACTACCACACACGACATACTACCACACCTGACACACGACAAAATCCGACACACTACCACACCCGACATACTACCACACGTGACACTACAACACCCGACACACTACCACACCCGACACACTAACACATCCGACACACTATCATACCTGACACACTACAACACCCGACACACAAACACACCCGACATACTACCACACCTGACACTACAACACCCGACACACCCACACCCGACATACTACCACACCCGACACGCTACCACACCCGACATACTACCACACCAGGCACACTGCCACACCCGACACACTACCACACCCAACACACTACCACACCCGACATACTACCAAACCTGACACACTACAACACCCGACACACTACCACACCCGAATATTCTACCACACGTGACACACTACAACACCCGACACACTACCTCACCCGAATCACTACAACACCCGACGGAATACCACACCCAACACGCACCCGACATACTACCACACGTGACACACTACAACACCCGACACACTATGACACCCGACTCACTACAACCCCCGACACAATACCACACCCACACACTACAACACCCGACACACTACCACACCCGACACTACCACACCTGACACACTACAACACCCGACACACTACCACACCCGACACTACCACACCCGACACGCTATCACACCCGACTCACCACAACACCCGACACAATACCACATCCAACACGCACCCGACACACGACCACACCCGACATACTACCACACCTAACACACTACCACACCCGACACACTACCACACCTGACACGCTACCACACCCGACATACTACCACACCTGACACTACAACACCCGACACACTAACTCACCCAACACACTACTACACCCGACTCACCACAACACCCGACACAATACCACACCCAACATGCACCCGACACACTACCACACCCGACATGCTACCACACCCGACATACTACCACACGTGACACTACAACACCCGACACACTAACACACCCGACACACTAACACACCCGACACATTACAACAACCGACACACTACCACACCTGACATTACCACACCCGACACACTACCACACCTGACACATTACCACAGCCGATACACTACCACACCTGACACACTACCACATCCGACACACTGACATACCCGACACAATAACACACCTGACACGCTACAACACTCGACACACGACCACACCCGACACACTACCACACACGACACAATACCACACCCGACACACTACCACACCTGACGCACTACAACGCTCGACACTACCACACCCGACACACTAACACACCTGACACACTACCACACCCGACTCACTACAGCACCCGACACACTACAACACCCGAAACACTAACACACCCGACACACTACCACACCTGACACACTACCACACCCGATACACTACTCCACCCGACACACTAACACAACTGACACACCACCACACCCGATTCACTATAACACCCGACTCACTGCAACACCCGACACACTACAACACCCGACACACTACAACACGCGACACAACCACACCCGACATACTACCACACGGGACACACTGCAACACCCAACACACTACCACACCCGACATACTACCACACGTGACACACTACAACACCCGACACATTACCACACCCCACTCAATACAACACTCGACACAATACCACACCCAACATGCACCCGACATACTACCACACCTGACACACTGCAACACCCGACACACTAACACACCCGACACACTACTATACCGGACACACTACCACACCTGACACACTGCCACACCCGACACACTACCACATCCGACACACTACCACACCCGACACACTAACACACCAGACACACTCAACACCTGACACACTACCACACCTGACACACTACAACACCCGACGGACTATCACACCCGAAACACTATCACACCCGACACACTACTACTCCCGACTCACCACAACACCCGACACAATACCACACCCAACATGCACACGACACACTACCACACCGGGAATACTACCACACCTGACACGCTACCACACCCGACACACTACCACACCAGGCATACTACCACACCTGACACACTACCACACCCGACACACTACCACACCCGACACGCTACCACACCCGACATACTACCACACCCGACATACTACCACACCTGACACTACAACACCCGACACACTAACACACCCGACACACTACTACACCCGACACACTACCACACCTGACACTACCACACCCGACACACTAACATACCCGACACACTACCACATCTGACACATTACCACACCCGATACACTACCACACCTGACACACTACCACACCCGACACAGTAACATACCCGACACACTACCACACCTGACACACTACAACACTCGACACACTACCACACCCGACACACTACCACACCCGACACAATACCACACCCGACACTCTACCACACCTGACGCACTACAACACTCGACACACTACCACACCCGACACACTAACACACCTGACACACTACCACACCCGACTCACTACAACACCCGACACACTACAACACCCGAAACTCTAACACACCCGATACACTACCTCACCCGACACACTAACACACCTGACACACTACCACACCCGACACACTACAACACCCGACACACTAACACACCCGACACACTACCCCACCCGACACACTAACAAACCTGACACACTACAACGCCCGACACACTACAACACCCGACATACTACCACACCTGACACTACCACACCCGACACACTACAACACCCGACACACTACAACACCCGACATACTACCACACCCGACACACTATCACATCTGACACACTACCACACCCGACACACTACAACACCTGACACGCTACCACACCCGACACACTACAACACACTAACACATCCGACACACTACAACACCCGACACACTACCACACCCGACACACTAATACACCCGACACACTACCACACCTGACGTACTACCACACCCGAGACACTATCACACCCGATACACTACCACACCCGACACACTAATACACCCGACACACTACCACATCTGACGCACTACCACACCCGACACACTAAACACCCGACACACTATCGGCACACTAACACACCTGACACACTGCCACACATGACACACTAATACACCCGACACACTACCACACCTGACATACTACCACACCCGACACACTACCACACCTGACACATTACCACACCTGACACACTAACATAATCGACACTCTACCACACCCGACACACTACCACGCCCGACACACTACCACACCTGACACAGTAACACACCCGATACACTGCCCCACCCGACACACTAACACACCTGACACACCACCACACCCGACTCACTGCAACACCCGAAACACTACAACACCCGATACACTACAACACCCGATATACTACCACACCCGACATAATACCACACGTGACACACTACAACACCCGACACACTACCATACCAGACATACTACCACACGTGACACACTACAACACCAGACACACTACCACACCCGACTCACTACAACCCCCGACAGAGTACCACACCCAACACGCACCCGACATACTACCACACCTAACACAACACCCGACATACTACCACACCCGACACACTAACTCACCCGACACACTACCTCACCTGACACACTACCACACCTGACTCACTACCACACCCGACACACTACAACACCCGACACGCTACCATAACTCGACACACTACAACGCCTGACACACTAACACATCCGACACACTACCACACCCGACACACAAACACACCAGACACACTACCACACCTGACACACTAGCACACCCGACACACCAACATACCCGACACACTACCACACCTGATGCATTACCACACCCGATATACTACCACACCTGACACACTACCACACTCGACACACTAACATACCCGACACACTACCACACCTGACGCACTACAACACTCGACACACTACCACACCCGACACACTAACACACCTGACACTATCACACCCGACTCACTACAACACCCGACACACTACAACACCCGAAACTCTAACACACCCGATACACTACCTCACCCGACACACTAATACACCTGATATACTACTACACCCGACACACTACAACACCCGACACACTAACACACCCGACACGCTACCCCATCCGACACACTAACAAACCTGACACACCACAACACCCGACTCATTACAACACCCGACATACTACCACACCTGACACTACCACACCCAACACAATACAACACCCGACACACTATAACACCCGACATACTACCACACCCGACACACTACCACATCTGACACACTACCACACCCGACACACTACAACACTTGGCACGCTACCACACCCGAGACAATACAACACCTGACACACTAACACATCCGACACACTACAGCACCCGACACTCTACCACACCCGACACACTACCACACCTGACACACTACCACACCCGACACACTAACACGCTCAACACACTACCACACCCGACACACTACCACACCTGACACACTAACACACCCTACACACTACCACACCTGACACACTTACATACTCGACACACTACCACACTCGACACACTACTACACCTGACACACTACCACACCTGACACACCACCACACCTGATACACTAACATACTCGACACACTACCACACCCGACACACTAATACGCTCAACACACTACCACACCCGACACACTACCACACCTGACACACTAACACACCCTACACACTACCACACCTGACACACTTACATACTCGACACACTAGCACACCCGACACACTACCACACCTGACACACCACCACACCTGATACACTAACATACTCGACACACTACCACACCCGACACACTACCACACCCGACACACTACCAGACCTGACACACTACCACACCCAATACACTACCCCACCCGACACGCTAACACACCTGACACACCACCACACCCGACTCACTACAACATCCTATACACTACAACACCCGACACACTACCACACCCGACATACTACTACACGTGACACACTACAACACCCGACACACTACCACACCCGACATACTACCACACGCGACACACCACAACACCCGACACACTACCACACCCGATTCACTACAACACCCGACACAATACCACACCTGACACACTACAACATCCGACACACTACCACACCCGACACAGTAACACACCCGACACACTACCACACCTGACACACTACCACACCTGACTCACTACCACACCCGACACACTAAAACATCCGACACACTACCACACCCGACACACTAACACACCAGACACACTACCACACCTGACACACTACCACACCTGACACACTACAGCACCCGACACACTACAACACTCGACACACTACCACACCCGAAACACTACCACAACCGACACACTGCCACACCCGACTTACCACAACACCCTACACCTCATCCAACATGCACCCGACACACTACCACATCCGGCACATTACCACACCCGACACGCTACCACACCCGACATACTACCACACCTGACACTACAACACCCGAAACACTAACACACCTAAAACACTACAACACCCGATACACTACCACACCTGACACACTACCACACCCGACACACTAACATACCCGACACACTACCACACCCGACACACTAACATACCCGACACGCTACCACACCTGACACACTACAACACTCGACACACTACCACATCCGACACACTACCACACCCAATACAGTACCACACCCGACACACTACCACACCTGAAGCACTACAACAGTCGACAAACTACCACTCTCGACACACTAACACACCTGACACACAACCACACCCAACTCACTACAACACCTGACATACTACCACACCTGACACACTACAACACTCGACACACTACCACACCCAACACACTACCACACCCGACACAGTACCTCACCCGACACACTACCACACCTGACGCACTACAACACTCGACACACTACCACACCCGACACACTAACACACCTGACACACTACCACACCGAGCTCACTACAACACCCGACACACTACAACACCCAAAACACTAACACACCCGTTACACTACCCCACCCGACACACTAACACACCTGACACACCACCACACCCGACTCACTATAACACTTGACTCACTACAACACCCGATACACAACAACACCCGACACACTACAACACCCAACACACTACCACACCCGACATACTACCACACGTGACACACTACAACATCCGACACACTACCACACCCGACATACTACCACACGTGACACACTACAACACCCGACACACTACCACACCCGACTCACGATAACACCCGACACAATACCACACCCAACACGCACCCGACATACTACCACACCTGACACACTACAACACCCGACACACTACCACATCCGACACACAAACACACCCGACACACTACCACACCTGACACACTACCACACCTGACACACTATCACACCGGACACACTAACACATTCGACACACTACCACACCCGACACACTAACACACCAGACACAATAGCACACCTGACACACTACCACACCTGATACACTACAACACCCGACACATTACAACACCCGACACACTACCACACCGGAAACACTACCAAACCCGACACACTACCACACCCGACTCACCACAACAACCGACACAATACCACACCCAACATGCACCTGACACACTACCACACCCGGCATACTACCACACCCGACGCACTACAACACCCGACACACTACCACACCTGATACACTACCACACCCGACACACTAACATACCCGACACACTACCACACCTGACACATTACCACACCCGATACACAACCACACCTGACACACTACCACACCCAACACACTAACATACCCGACACACTTCCATACCTGACACACTACAACACTCGACACACTACCACACCCGACACACTAACACACCTGACACACTACCACACCCGATTCACCACAACACCCGACACACTACAACACCCGAAACACTAACACACCCGATACACTACCTCACCCGACACGCTATCACACCCGACACACTAGAACACCCGACACACTAACATACCTGACACACTACAACACTCGACACACTAACACACCTGACACTCTACAACTCCCGACACACTACAACACCCGACATACTACCACACTTGACACTACCACACCCGACACACTACCACACCCGACACACTACAACACCTGACACGCTACCACACCTGACACACTACAGCACCTGACACACTGCCACATCCGACACTGCAACACCAGACACACTACCACACCCGACACACTAATACACCTGACACACTACCACACGTGACACACTACCACACCCGACACACTAACACACCCGACACACTAACACACCAGACACACTACCACACCTGACACACTACCACACGTGACACACTACCACACCCGACACACTGTCAACATACAGATACCTAGGTAGGGATGTTGGATTCACTACTGAGATTATGAAGGTAAAAGTAATTCAAATTCTCATTCTGTGTAAAGGGAGATTACTGGTGAGCCCGAGGGCTTTGGCGTGTTGTGGTAAAGGATCAGGGTTCCCGTATTAAGAAGGATGTATATTGTGGCTGTGAGGAATGGTTGAGAAGACTTCAAGTGATGCCAAATGATGCCATGAGAATAATCTTAAGATATCAGATGGACGTACAATGATTGAGATCATGAAAATGGAATTCGATTACAGAGCATATCATAGAGGTATACTGCTTGTACAATGATGTACATAAGACGGTATGAAAAATATAAGGACATTTTTGCAGGCAAGGAAAGAGACGATACATAAAAGAACTCATTAAAAAAAAATAATGGGGATTGTGATTTGATATACTGTTGTAAATCTTTCCAGGAAGGTTATAAGTATCTAGCCTGAGAGGAACATGAGATAGAAATAGATAAAGTAGGTCTCATGATGGAGAAAGGCAGGTGCAGGTGGAAAGACTCAGCATATATGAGGTTAAGACTGGGATACAGATATCCCTGGCAGCTTGGTGTGAGGGAAGTGAGGACGACAGAGAATGTGGAGAGTTTAGAGCACTCAGACCCCACGTCCTGCCACACTGTGTACTCGAGTGTTCGTGATGTAAGTAATGTACCACAACAAACACAATGGATGTGCAGTACTGGTGGGGCAGACGTATTATACACTGACCACCAGGATGATAACTGTCATAATGTGTATGACAGTGTATGTATGACAGGGACACGAACCCTGTGAGGGACATTTCCTGGACTGGGGTTGGTATAACTTATGTCACTATAACCGTTTGAGATGTTGTTTATTTCTGATCTCAATAATGATGTCCTCATTTGACACCTTACCACACCTGCATGAGCACTACAAGTGAGGCACAACACACCAGCAACACTACCACACCTGACAGGCTACCACACCAGCAACACTACCACACCTGACAGGCTACCACATCAGCAACACTACCACACCTGACAGGCTACCACATCAGCAACACTACCACACCTGACAGGCTACCACACCAGCAACACTACCACACCTGACAGGCTACCACACCAGCAACACTACCACACCTGACAGGCTACCACACCAGCAACACTACCACACCTGACAGGCTACCACACCAGACACACCACCACACCTGACAGGCTACCACACCAGACACACCACCACACCTGACAGGATACCACACCAGACACACTACCACACCTGACACGCTACCACATCAGCAACACCACCACACCTGACACGCTACCACATCAGCAACACTACCACACCTGACAGGCTACCACATCAGCAACACTACCACACCTGACAGGCTACCACACCAGCAACACTACCACACCTGACAGGCTACCACACCAGCAACACTACCACACCTGACAGGCTACCACACCAGCAACACTACCACACCTGACAGGATACCACACCAGCAACACTACCACACCTGACAGGCTACCACACCAGCAACACTACCACACCTGACAGGCTACCACACCAGACACACCACCACACCTGACAGGATACCACACCAGACACACTACCACACCTGACACGCTACCACATCAGCAACACCACCACACCTGACACGCTACCACATCAGCAACACTACCACACCTGACAGGCTACCACATCAGCAACACCACCACACCTGACAGGCTACCACACCAGACACACCACCACACCTGACAGGCTACCACACCAGACACACTACCACACCTGACAGGCTACCACACCAGCAACACTACCACACCTGACAGGCTACCACACCAGCAACTCTACCACACCTGACAGGCTACCACACCAGACACACTACCACACCTGACAGGCTACCACACCAGACACACTACCACACCTGACAGGCTACCACACCAGACACACTACCACACCTGACAGGCTACCACACCAGACACACTACCACACCTGACAGGCTACCACACCAGACACACTACCACACCTGACAGGCTACCACACCAGACACACTACCACACCTGACAGGCTACCACACCAGACACACTACCACACCTGACAGGCTACCACACCAGACACACTACCACACCTGACAGGCTACCACAACAGACACACTACCACACCTGACAGGCTACCACACCAGACACACTACCACACCTGACAGGCTACCACAACAGACACACTACCACACCTGACAGGCTACCACACCGGACGCACTACCACACCTGTAACACTTCCACACCCGCAACACTTCTATACCAGGCACACGACCATATCTGCAACACTATCACAAATGACACACAATCACACCTGACACTGCCATGCCTGCAACACTATTATACTCGACACACTTACACACTTGACACATAACTACACCTGTAAAACTACCACGTAAGACACTACCACACCTGCCACACTACCACACCTGAAACAATACCTCACCTCACACTGCTACACCAGGCAAGACCAGACCTGACACAGTACCACACATGACCTACTAGAACACCTGACACAGTACCACACATGACCTACCAGGACACCTGACAGTACCACACATGACCTACCAGGACACCTGACAGTACCACACATGACCTACCAGGACACCTGACACATTACCACACATGATCTACCAGGACACCTGACACAGTACCACACGAGCAACACGAACACCTGCTGGTGTGTGTGTGTGTGTGTGTGTGTGTGTGTGTGTTGGCTTCACGAGACCAGAGTCAGGCACACTGGTGACCCATACTGTCATCATCCTTCGGCAGGAGTGTCGGAGATGGGGAGTGGTGGCGGCGGCGGAGGGGCGTCGCCCCCGATCCTGGTGTTGCCTGCCCAGGGCGGCGGTTCCTCACCCTCCACCAGGACCTCCCCTCACGGGTGAGTGAACACAGGCGCTCGTCTTTGTGGTGTTAACTATATCATGAGAGGAACAGGATATTCATGTCTCTCTCTCTCTGTCTGTCTCTCTCTGTCTGTCTGTCTGTCTCTCTCTCTCTCTCTCTCTCTCTCTCTCTCTCTCTCTCTCTCTCTTGGTAGAGTGATAGAAACACATGTCAAGACACATGATCAGTAATAACGTTATACATACATAAGGACCAACACGGATCAACCACACGTAAGTAGATGCAAACTCGAACTGTAATTATCTTACACAAGACCACTCTACGTATGGTGTAGCGATTAGCGTGTTCCTGACCGTAACGCATTCACGGGCCGCCCAGGGTCGAGCGCATGGGTTCGAATCCTGGTTGCGGCAGTCGGCCCAGCTATTCATCCTTATTTAGAGGTTAGTCGATAAAAGCTAAGCTATATATATAAGTTGTTTCTATAAACTATAATGAGAGGAAAGTAAATAAGTTCTGTTCTTCCTGACTCTGCCAAAGGCATTCGAGGAAAGAAAACTGCATGGAATTCTGTTGACAAACAACAGCGAAAGAAAGAATTATTAAAGATAAAAATAGGAAGATACGTCAAAGAATATCTAGCAGAAAATCCATAGCCTTCATCCATTCCTGGCGCTACCCCGCCCCACAGGAAACAGTATCGCTACCTCCTGCTTCAGTGAGGTAGAGCCAGAAAAACAGACAAAAAAGGCCACATTCGTTCACACTCAGTCTCTAGCTATCATATGTAATGCTCCCTATCCACATCCACGACCCACAGACCTTTCCATGGTTTACCTCAGACGTTTCACATGCTCTGGATCAGTCCATTGACAGCATGTCAACCCCAGTATACCACATCTTTCCATTTCACTCTATTCCTTGCACGCCTCTCACCCTCCTGTATGTTCAGGACCCAATCGCTCAAAATCTTTTTCACTCCATCCTTCCGCTTCCAATTTGGTCTCCTGTTTCTCCCTATTCCCTCCACCTCTGACACATATCCTCTTTGTCAACCTTTCCTCACTCATTCTTTCCATATGCCCAAACCACTTCAACACACCCTCTTCTGCTCTCTCAAGCACACCCTTTTTATTACCACAAATCTCTCTTACCCTTTCATAACTTACTCGATCATACCACCGCACACCACATATTGTCCTCAAACATTTCATTTCCAACACATCCACCCTCCTCCGCACAACCCTATCTATAGCCTACGCCTCGCAACCATATGATATTGCTGTTACTACTATTCCTAAAAACATACCCATTTCGCTCTCCGAGATAAAGTTCTCTCTTTCAACACATTCTTCATCGCTTCCGGAACTTTCACAACCTCCCCAACCCTATGACTCACTTCTACTTCCATGGTTCCATCCGCTGCTAAGTCCACTCAAAGATATGTAAAACATTTCACTTCCTCCAATTTTTCTCCATTCAAACTTACATCCCAGTTAACTTGTTTCTCAACCCTAATAACCTTGCTCTTATTATCATTTACTCTCAGCTTTCTCCTTTCACACACTCTTCCAAATTTAGTCACCAACTGCAGCTTCTCACTTGAATGAGCAACCAGTGCAGTATCATCAGCGAATAACATTTAACTCACTTCCCAGGCGCTCTCATCCTCAACAGATTGCATACTCGCCCCTCTCTCCAAAACTCCTGCATCATCTCCATAGTCACTCCATCCATAAACAAGATAAACAACCATGGGGACATCACCCACCCCTGTCGCAGACCAACCAATCACTCTTCTCTCTTCCTAATCGTACACATGCCTTACACCCTTGGTAAATACTTGGTAAATAATGCCTTTGACCATCTCTCCTACTCACATACGTATACTTATATATATCTTTTTTTAATCCAGATATCTCCAATCACCAGTCTTTCTTCAGAACTTGAATCCACAAACTCATCACCATTTCCATTCACAGCACTGAATACCCCATGTACCCAAATCATATCCTGAACTGCCACATTGCCCACCACATTTAAATCACCCATCACTAATACCCGGTCTCGTGCACCAAAACTGCTGACACACTCATTCAACTTCTCCTAAAACATTTGCCTCTCAAGATCTTTCTTCTCCATCAATCTAAAATTTTCTTCCTTACACTATCACAAACTTCCACAAACCCTGCTGTAGGAGTAGTGCTACTCCTTCCTTAGCTTTTGTCAGCCCCTGACTTTACTCCCAAGACTTTTCCAGACCATTCTTCCCCTTTACCCGAGAGCTTCGTTTTACTCAGAGCCAGAACATCCATGTTTCTTTCCTCAAACATACTACCTATCTCTCCTTTCTTCTCACACTTTCAGACACTCCAATCTGAGCTTTCGAAGAGGATGAGCATTCCTCGTTTGCCTCCTTCTGTTTCCTCTTTTAGAATACTTTCCATGTATTCCCTGGGTGTCGTAGAAGGCGACTAAAAGGGATGGAAGAGGGGCGCTGGAAATCCTCAACTCCAGTTTTTACTTTTCCAAATGAAGGAATAGAAAAGGGGGCCAAGTAAGGATTTTTCCTCTGAGGCTCAGTCCTCTGTTCGTGACGCTACGTCGCTAACGCGAGAAATGGCGAATATGTATATATATATATATATATATATATATATATATATATATATATATATATATATATATATATATATATACATCTATTTGTTATTTATTAATTTTTTATACTTCGTTGCTGTCTCCCGCGTTAGCGAGGTAGCACAAGGAAACAGACGAAAGAATGGCCCGACCCACCCACATACACATGTATATACATACATGTCCACACACGCACATATACATACCTATACATTTCAACGTATACATATATATACATACACGGAAACACTTATATACACATGTACATAATTCATTCTTGCTGCCTTTATTCATTCCCGTCGCCACCCCGCCACAAATGAAATGACGCCCCCTTCCCCCGCATGCGCGCGAGGTAGCACTAGGAAAAGACAACAAAGGCCACATTCGTTCACACTGTCTCTAGCTGTCATGTATAATGCGCCGAAATCACAGCTCCCTTTTCACATCCAGGCTCCACAAAAACTTTCCATGGTTTACCCCAGACGCTTCACATTCCCTGGTTCAATCCATTGACAGCACGTCGACCCCGGTATACCACATCGTTCCAATTCACTCCATTCCTTGCACGCTTTTCACCGTCCTGCATGTTTAGGCCCCGATCGCTCAAATTCTTTTTCACTCCACCCTTTCACCTCCAATTTGGTCTCCCACTTCTCCTTCCATCCACCTCTGACACATATATCCTCTTTGTCAATCTTTCGTCGCTCATTCTCTCCATGTGACCAAACCATTTCAAAACACCCTCTTCTGCTCTCTCAACCACACTCTTTTTATTACCACACATCTCTCTTACACTTTCACTACTTAATCGATTAAACCACCTCACACCACATATTGTCCTCAAATATCTCATTTCCAACACATCCATCTTTCTCCACACAACTCTATATATAGCCCACGCCTTGCAACCATATGACATTGTTGTAACCACCATTCCTTCCAACATACCAATTCTTGCTTTCCGAGATAATGTTCTCGACTTCCACACATTTATCAACGCTCCCAGAACTTTCGCCCCCTCCCCCACCCTGTGACTCACTTCCGCCTTCATGGTTCCATCCGCTGCCAAATCCACTCCCAGATATCTAAAACACTTCAATTAATCCAGCTTTTCTCCATTCAAACTTACCTCCCAATTGACTTGTCCTTCAACCCTACTGTACCTAATAACCTTGCTCTTATTCACATTTACTCTCAGCTTTCTTCTTTCTCGCACTTCACCAAACTCAGTCACCAGCTTCTGCAGTTTCTCACCCGAGTCAGCTGCCAGCGCTGTATCATCAGCGAACAACAACTGACTCACTTCCCAAGCCCTCATCCACAACAAACAGCATACTTGCCCCTCTCTCTAAAACTCTTGCATTCACCTCCCTAACAACCCCATCCATAAACAAATCAAACAACCATGGAGACATCGCGCACCCCTGCCGCAAACCAACATTCACTGAGAACAAATCACTTTCCTCTCTTTCTACTCGTACACATGCCTTACATCCCCGATAAAAACTTTTCACTGCTTCTAGCAACTTGCCTCCCACACCATATATTCTTAATACCTTCCTCAGAGCATCTCTATCAACTCTATCATATGCCCTCTTCAGATCCATAAATGCTACATACAAATCCATTTGCTTTTCTAAGTATTTCACACATACATTCTTCAAAGCAAACATCTGATCCACACATCCTCTACCACTTCTGAAACCACACTGTTCTTCCCCAATCTGATGCTCTGTACATGTTTTCACGCGCTCAGTCAATACCCTCCCATATAATTTCCCAGGTATACTCAACAAACTTATACCTCTGTAATTTGAGCACTCACCTTTATCCCCTTTGCCTTTGTACAATGGCACTATGCATGCATTCCGCCAATCCTCAGGCACCTCACCATGAGTCATGCATACATTGAATATCATTACCAACCATTTAACAACACAGTCACCCCCTTTTTTAATAAATTCCACTGCAATACCATCCAAACCTGTTGCCTTGCCGGCTTTCATCTTCCGCAAAGTTTTTACTACCTCTCACCTCGCACAGCACCTCGACCAAAACATCCTATATCTGCCACTCTATCATCAAACATATTCAACAAACCTTCAATACTCACTCCGTCTCCTTCTCACATCACCACTACTTGTTATTACCTTCCATTAACCCCCTTCACCGATGTTCCCATTTGCTTTCTTGTCTTACGCACTTTATTTACCTCCCTCCAAAACATCTTTTCATTCTCACCAAAATTTGATGATACTCTCTCCCACCAGGTCTCATTTGCCCTCTTTTTCACCTCTTTCACCTTTCTCTTGACTTCCTGCCTCTTTCTTTTATACATCTCCCAGTCATTTGTACTATTTCCCTTTCAAAATTGTCCAAATGCCTCTCTCTTCTCTTTCACTAATAATCTTACTTCTTCCTCCCACCACTCACTACCCTTTCTAATCTGCCCACCTCCCACTCTTCTCATGCCACAAGCATCTTTTGCGCAAGCCATCACTGGTTCCCTAAATACATCCTATTCCTCCCCCACTCCCCTTAAGTCCTTTGCTCTCATCTTTTTCCATTCTGCGCTCAGTCTCTCCTGGTACTTTCACACAACTCTCCTTCCCAAGCTCACTTACTCTCACCACTCTCTTCACCCCAACATTCTCTCTTCTTTTCTGAAAACCTCTACAAATCTACACCTTCACCTCCACAAGATAATGATCAGACATCCCTCCAGTTACACCTCTCAGCACATTAACATCCAAAAGTCTCTCTTTCACGCGCCTATCAATTAACACGTAATCCAATAACGCTCTCTGGTCATCCCTCCTACTTAAATACGTATACTTATGTATATCTCTCTTTTTACACCAGGTATTTCCAATCACCAGTCATTTTACAGCACATAAATCTACAAGCTCTTCACCATTTCCATTTATAACACTGGACACCCCATTTACACCAATTATTTCCTCAACTGCCACATTATTCACCTTTGCATTCAAATCACCCATCACTATAACCCGGTCTCGTGCATCAAAACTACTAACACACTCACTCAGCTGCTTCCAAAACACTTACCTCTCATGATCTTTCTTCTCATGCCCAGGTGCATAGGCACCTATAATCACCCATCTCTCTCCATCCACTTTCAGTTTTACCCATATCAGTCTAGAGTTTACTTTCTTACACTCTGTCACATACTCCCACCACTCCTGTTTCAGGAGTAGTGCTACTCCTTCCCTTGCTCTGTCTTCTCACCAACCCATGACTTTACTCCCAAGACATTCCCAAAACGCTCTTCCCCTTTACCCTTGAGCTTTGTTTCACTCAGAGCCAAAACATCCAGGTTCCTTTCCTCAAACATACTACCTATCTCTTATTTTACTCATCTTGGTTACATCCACAGACATTTAGACACTCCACTCTGAGACTTCGAGGAGGATGAACACTCCCCGCGTGACTCCTTCTTTTGTTTCCCCTCTTAGAAAGTTAAAATACAAGGAGGGGAGGGTTTCTAGCCCTCCGCTACCGTACCTTTAAGCCGCCTTCTACGACACGTGAGGAATGTACATATATATATATATATATATATGTATATATATATATATATATATATATATATATATATATATATATATATATATATATATATATATATATATATATATATTGGAAAGGATCACAATTTTGCGCGTGAACAAGATATTCCTATGAGTCCACAGGGAAAATGAAACACGATAAGTTCCCAAGTGCACTTTCGTGTAATAATCACATCATCAGGGGAGACACAAGAGAGAAATATAGCAGTCAGTTGATATACATCGAAGAGACGAAGCTAGGACGCTATTTGGAAAACATGTGATTGTCCAAAACATACAACGAGCGTTCATAAACTTCTCATTTTACAAATTTTATCAACACTAAAGTTATCTAATTTGTATAGGCCATCACTAATATTCTTTGTGTATTTAATAAGAGAAGATTCAATGATATTTCTCTTGGTAATAGAGTTAGAGTTGATAACTGAGATGGCGTTACTCCAGTCAATGCAATGATCATAGTTTTTAACGGGATTAAACAAGGCATTTGATTCTTGTCCCGTTCTTATACTATATTTATGTTACTTAAGTCTAACAGAAAGATCCTTATCAGTCTGACCAACATAAAATTTATCACAGTTTCCACAAGGCACTTTATAGATACATCCAAGAGAATTTTCTGGTGAATTCCTGATTAAGATATTCTTTATAGTATTATTGTTGCTAAAGGCAACATTTACATTAAAGGACTTAAGCAACATGGGAAGCAAAGTGAAATTATTATCAAAAGGGAGAACTAAAAGATTCTTGGTGTCAATGGGAGGTTTGGGCTCAACTCTATAAAATGATTTCTTTGCTAACTTACCAAGAGAAATATCATTGAATCTTCTATTATTAAATACACAAAGAATTATAATCTTGATATTAGTGATGGTCTATACAAATTAGATAACTTTATTGTTGATAAAATTTGTAAAATGATAAGTTCATCAACGCTCGTTGTATGTTTTGGACAATCACATGTTTACTAAATGGCATCCTAGCTTCGTTTCTTCGATGTATATCAACTGACCGCTATATTTCCCTCTTGTGTCTCCCCTGATGATGTGATTATTGCACGAAAGTGCACTTGGGAACTTATCGTGTTTCATTTTCCCCGTGGACTCATAGGAATATATATATATATATATATATATATATATATTATATATATATATATATATATATATATATATATATATATATTTATTTATTTATTTATTATACTTTGTCGCTGTCTCCCGCGTTGCGAGGTAGCGCAAGGAAACAGACGAAAGAAATGGCCCAACCCCCCCCCCCCCCATACACATGTATATACATACGTCCACACACGCAAATATACATACCTACACAGCTTTCCATGGTTTACCCCAGACGCTTCACATGCCTGGTTCAATCCATGACAGCACGTCGACCCCGGTATACCACATCGTCCAATTCACTCCATTCCTTGCCCTTTTCACCGTCCTGCATGTTCAGGCCCCGATCGCATCAAATCTTTTTCACTCCACCCTTTCACCTCCAATTTGGTCTCCCACTTCTCCTTTCCTCCACCTCCGACACATATATCCTCTTGGTCAATCTTTCGTCACTCATCTCTCCATGTGACCAAACCATTTCAAAACACCCTCTTCTGCTCTCTCAACCACGCTCTTTTCATTTCCACACATCTCTCTTACACTTTCACTACTTAATCGATTAAACCACCTCACACCACATATTGTCCTCAAATATCTCATTTCCAACACATCCATCTTTCTCCACACAACTCTATATATAGCCCACGCCTTGCAACCATATGACATTGTTGTAACCACCATTCCTTCCAACATACCAATTCTTGCTTTCCGAGATAATGTTCTCGACTTCCACACATTTATCAACGCTCCCAGAACTTTCGCCCCCTCCCCCACCCTGTGACTCACTTCCGCCTTCATGGTTCCATCCGCTGCCAAATCCACTCCCAGATATCTAAAACACTTCAATTAATCCAGCTTTTCTCCATTCAAACTTACCTCCCAATTGACTTGTCCTTCAACCCTACTGTACCTAATAACCTTGCTCTTATTCACATTTACTCTCAGCTTTCTTCTTTCTCGCACTTCACCAAACTCAGTCACCAGCTTCTGCAGTTTCTCACCCGAGTCAGCTGCCAGCGCTGTATCATCAGCGAACAACAACTGACTCACTTCCCAAGCCCTCATCCACAACAAACAGCATACTTGCCCCTCTCTCTAAAACTCTTGCATTCACCTCCCTAACAACCCCATCCATAAACAAATCAAACAACCATGGAGACATCGCGCACCCCTGCCGCAAACCAACATTCACTGAGAACAAATCACTTTCCTCTCTTTCTACTCGTACACATGCCTTACATCCCCGATAAAAACTTTTCACTGCTTCTAGCAACTTGCCTCCCACACCATATATTCTTAATACCTTCCTCAGAGCATCTCTATCAACTCTATCATATGCCCTCTTCAGATCCATAAATGCTACATACAAATCCATTTGCTTTTCTAAGTATTTCACACATACATTCTTCAAAGCAAACATCTGATCCACACATCCTCTACCACTTCTGAAACCACACTGTTCTTCCCCAATCTGATGCTCTGTACATGTTTTCACGCGCTCAGTCAATACCCTCCCATATAATTTCCCAGGTATACTCAACAAACTTATACCTCTGTAATTTGAGCACTCACCTTTATCCCCTTTGCCTTTGTACAATGGCACTATGCATGCATTCCGCCAATCCTCAGGCACCTCACCATGAGTCATGCATACATTGAATATCATTACCAACCATTTAACAACACAGTCACCCCCTTTTTTAATAAATTCCACTGCAATACCATCCAAACCTGTTGCCTTGCCGGCTTTCATCTTCCGCAAAGTTTTTACTACCTCTCACCTCGCACAGCACCTCGACCAAAACATCCTATATCTGCCACTCTATCATCAAACATATTCAACAAACCTTCAATACTCACTCCGTCTCCTTCTCACATCACCACTACTTGTTATTACCTTCCATTAACCCCCTTCACCGATGTTCCCATTTGCTTTCTTGTCTTACGCACTTTATTTACCTCCCTCCAAAACATCTTTTCATTCTCACCAAAATTTGATGATACTCTCTCCCACCAGGTCTCATTTGCCCTCTTTTTCACCTCTTTCACCTTTCTCTTGACTTCCTGCCTCTTTCTTTTATACATCTCCCAGTCATTTGTACTATTTCCCTTTCAAAATTGTCCAAATGCCTCTCTCTTCTCTTTCACTAATAATCTTACTTCTTCCTCCCACCACTCACTACCCTTTCTAATCTGCCCACCTCCCACTCTTCTCATGCCACAAGCATCTTTTGCGCAAGCCATCACTGGTTCCCTAAATACATCCTATTCCTCCCCCACTCCCCTTAAGTCCTTTGCTCTCATCTTTTTCCATTCTGCGCTCAGTCTCTCCTGGTACTTTCACACAACTCTCCTTCCCAAGCTCACTTACTCTCACCACTCTCTTCACCCCAACATTCTCTCTTCTTTTCTGAAAACCTCTACAAATCTACACCTTCACCTCCACAAGATAATGATCAGACATCCCTCCAGTTACACCTCTCAGCACATTAACATCCAAAAGTCTCTCTTTCACGCGCCTATCAATTAACACGTAATCCAATAACGCTCTCTGGTCATCCCTCCTACTTAAATACGTATACTTATGTATATCTCTCTTTTTACACCAGGTATTTCCAATCACCAGTCATTTTACAGCACATAAATCTACAAGCTCTTCACCATTTCCATTTATAACACTGGACACCCCATTTACACCAATTATTTCCTCAACTGCCACATTATTCACCTTTGCATTCAAATCACCCATCACTATAACCCGGTCTCGTGCATCAAAACTACTAACACACTCACTCAGCTGCTTCCAAAACACTTACCTCTCATGATCTTTCTTCTCATGCCCAGGTGCATAGGCACCAATAATCACCCATCTCTCTCCATCCACTTTCAGTTTTACCCATATCAGTCTAGAGTTTACTTTCTTACACTCTGTCACATACTCCCACCACTCCTGTTTCAGGAGTAGTGCTACTCCTTCCCTTGCTCTGTCTTCTCACCAACCCAGGACTTTACTCCCAAGACATTCCCAAAACGCTCTTCCCCTTTACCCTTGAGCTTTGTTTCACTCAGAGCCAAAACATCCAGGTTCCTTTCCTCAAACATACTACCTATCTCCTATTTTACTCATCTTGGTTACATCCACAGACATTTAGACACTCCACTCTGAGACTTCGAGGAGGATGAACACTCCCCGCGTGACTCCTTCTTTTGTTTCCCCTCTTAGAAAGTTAAAATACAAGGAGGGGAGGGTTTCTAGCCCTCCGCTACCGTACCTTTAAGCCGCCTTCTACGACACGTGAGGAATGTACATATATATATATATATATATATGTATATATATATATATATATATATATATATATATATATATATATATATATATATATATATATATATATATATATATTGGAAAGGATCACAATTTTGCGCGTGAACAAGATATTCCTATGAGTCCACAGGGAAAATGAAACACGATAAGTTCCCAAGTGCACTTTCGTGTAATAATCACATCATCAGGGGAGACACAAGAGAGAAATATAGCAGTCAGTTGATATACATCGAAGAGACGAAGCTAGGACGCTATTTGGAAAACATGTGATTGTCCAAAACATACAACGAGCGTTCATAAACTTCTCATTTTACAAATTTTATCAACACTAAAGTTATTTAATTTGTATAGGCCATCACTAATATTCTTTGTGTATTTAATAATAGAAGATTCAATGATATTTCTCTTGGTAATAGAGTTAGAGTTGATAACTGAGATGGCGTTACTCCAGTCAATGCAATGATCATAGTTTTTAACGGGATTAAACAAGGCATTTGATTCTTGTCCCGTTCTTATACTATATTTATGTTACTTAAGTCTAACAGAAAGATCCTTATCAGTCTGACCAACATAAAATTTATCACAGTTTCCACAAGGCACTTTATAGATACATCCAAGAGAATTTTCTGGTGAATTCCTGATTAAGATATTCTTTATAGTATTATTGTTGCTAAAGGCAACATTTACATTAAAGGACTTAAGCAACATGGGAAGCAAAGTGAAATTATTATCAAAAGGGAGAACTAAAAGATTCTTGGTGTCAATGGGAGGTTTGGGCTCAACTCTATAAAATGATTTCTTTGCTAACTTACCAAGAGAAATATCATTGAATCTTCTATTATTAAATACACAAAGAATTATAATCTTGATATTAGTGATGGTCTATACAAATTAGATAACTTTATTGTTGATAAAATTTGTAAAATGATAAGTTCATCAACGCTCGTTGTATGTTTTGGACAATCACATGTTTACTAAATGGCATCCTAGCTTCGTTTCTTCGATGTATATCAACTGACCGCTATATTTCCCTCTTGTGTCTCCCCTGATGATGTGATTATTGCACGAAAGTGCACTTGGGAACTTATCGTGTTTCATTTTCCCCGTGGACTCATAGGAATATATATATATATATATATATATATATATATATATATATATATATATATATATATATATATATATATATATTTATTTATTTATTTATTATACTTTGTCGCTGTCTCCCGCGTCTGCGAGGTAGCGCAAGGAAACAGACGAAAGAAATGGCCCCCCACCCCCCCCCCCATACACATGTATATACATACGTCCACACACGCAAATATACATACCTACACAGCTTTCCATGGTTTACCCCAGACGCTTCACATGCCTTGATTCAATCCACTGACAGCACGTCAACCCCGGTATACCACATCGCTCCAATTCCCTCTATTCCTTGCCCTCCTTTCACCCTCCTGCATGTTCAGGCCCCGATCACACAAAATCTTTTTCACTCCATCTTTCCACCTCCAATTTGGTCTCCCTCTTCTCCTTGTTCCCTCCACCTCCGACACATATATCCTCTTGGTCAATCTTTCCTCACTCATCCTCTCCATGTGCCCAAACCACTTCAAAACACCCTCTTCTGCTCTCTCAACCACGCTCTTTTTATTTCCATACATCTCTCTTACCCTTACGTTACTCACTCGATCAAACCACCTCACACCACACATTGTCCTCAAACATCTCATTTCCAGCACATCCATCCTCCTGCGCACAACTCTATCCATAGCCCACGCCTCGCAACCATACAACATTGTTGGAACCACTATTCCTTCAAACATACCCATTTTTGCTTTCCGAGATAATGTTCTCGACTTCCACACATTCTTCAAGGCCCCCAGGATTTTCGCCCCCTCCCCCACCCTATGATCCACTTCCGCTTCCATGGTTCCATCCGCTGCCAGATCCACTCCCAGATATCTAAAACACTTCACTTCCTCCAGTTTTTCTCCATTCAAACTCACCTCCCAATTGACTTGACCCTCAACCCTACTGTACCTAATAACCTTGCTCTTATTCACATTTACTCTTAACTTTCTTCTTCCACACACTTTACCAAACTCAGTCACCAGTTTCTGCAGTTTCTCACATGAATCAGCCACCAGCGCTGTATCATCAGCGAACAACAACTGACTCACTTCCCAAGCTCTCTCATCCCCAACAGACTTCATACTTGCCCCTCTTTCCAAAACTCTTGCATTTACCTCCCTAACAACCCCATCCATAAACAAATTAAACAACCATGGAGACATCACACACCCCTGCCGCAAACCTACATTCACTGAGAACCAATCACTTTCCTCTCTTCCTACACGTACACATGCCTTACATCCTCGATAAAAACTTTTCACTGCTTCTAACAACTTTCCTCCCACACCATATATTCTTAATACCTTCCACAGAGCATCTCTATCAACTCTATCATATGCCTTCTCCAGATCCATAAATGCTACATACAAATCCATTTGCTTTTCTAAGTATTTCTCACATACATTCTTCAAAGCAAACACCTGATCCACACATCCTCTACCACTTCTGAAACCACACTGCTCTTCCCCAATCTGATGCTCTGTACATGCCTTCACCCTCTCAATCAATACCCTCCCATATAATTTACCAGGAATACTCAACAAACTTATACCTCTGTAATTTGAGCACTCACTCTTATCCCCTTTGCCTTTGTACAATGGCACTATGCACGCATTCCGCCAATCCTCAGGCACCTCACCATGAGTCATACATACATTAAATAACCTTACCAACCAGTCAACAATACAGTCACCCCCTTTTTTAATAAATTCCACTGCAATACCACTGCAAATATATATATATATATATATATATATATATATATTTGCAGGGAAGTAGTGAAATGACTGGTAGATGTATAAAAGAAAGCAGCAGGAGGACAAGAGAAAGGTGCAAGGGTTAAAAAAGAGGGCAAATGAGAGTTGGGGTGAGAGATTATCATGAAATTTTAGGAAGAATAGAATGATATTTTGGAAGTTGGTAAATATCGTGCGTAAGACAAGAGAACAAATGGGAACATAGGTGAAGGAAGCAAGTGGGGAAGTGATAACAGATAGTGATAGAGTGAGAAGGAGATGGAGTGAGTATTTTGAAGGTTTGTTTGGGTGTCTTGGTCGAGGTGATGTACGAAGTGAGAGGGTTAGGGAGAATGATTTGGTGAAGAGAGAAGAGGCAGTGAAAGCTTTGCAGAAGATGAAATCTGGCAAGGCGGCGGGTTTGAATGGTATTGCAGTGGAATCTATCAAAAAAATAGGGTTGTTGATTGGTTGGTAAGGATATTCACTGCATGTATGGATCATGGTGAAGTGCCTGAGGATTGGCTGAATGTATGCATAGTGCCATTGCACAAAGGCAAAGGGAGGTAAAGGTGAGCGTTCAAACTACAGAGGCATAAGTTTGTTGAGTATTACTGGGAAATTATAGGGGAGGGTATTGATTGGGAGGGTGAAGGCATGTACAGAACATCAGATTGGGGAAGAGCAGTGTGGTTTTAGAAGTGGTAGAGGATGTGTGGATCAGGTGTTTGCTCTGATGAATGTATGTGAGATATACTTAGAAAAACAAATGGATTTGTATGTTACATTTATGGATCTGGTGAAGGCATGTGATTGGGTTGATAGAGATACTTTGTGGAAGGTTTGAAGAGTATGTGGTGTGGGAGGTAAGTTGCTAGAAGCAATGAAATGCTTTTTACCAAGGATTTAAGGCATATGTACGAGTAGGAAGAGAGAAGGGTAACTGGTTCCCAGTGAATGTTGGTCTGCGGCAGGGGTGTGTGAAGTTCCCATGGTTGCTCATCTTGTTTATGGATGGAGTGGTTAGGGAGGTAACTGCGAGAGTTTTGGAGAGAGGGGCGAGTATGCGGTCTGTTGTGGATGAGAGGGCCTGGGAAGTGAGTCAGTTGTTGTTCGCCGATGATACACCTCTAGTGGCTGATTCGTGTGAGAAACTGCTGCGGTTGGTGACTGAGTTTGGAAAAGTGTGTAAAAGGAGAAAGTAGATGTGAATAAGAGCAAGGTTATTAGGTTCAGCAGGGTTGAGGGACGAGTTAATTGGGATGTAAGTTTGAATGGAGAAAAATTGGAGGAAGTGAAGTTTTTTAGATATCTGGGAGTGGATTAGCAGCGGATGGAGCCATGGAAGTGGAGAGCGATGAAGAATGTGTGAAAGGAGAGAACGTTATCTCGGAGAGCAAAAATGGGTGTTTGAAGGGATAGTAGTTCCAATATTGTTATATGGTTGCGAGGCATGGACCATTGATAGGGTTGCACGGTGGAAGGTGGATGTATTGGAAATGAAATGCTTGAGGACAATATGTGGTGTGAGGTGGGTTGAACGAGTAAGGGTAAGAGAAATGTATGGAAAAAGATTATGGTTGAGAGAGCAAAAGAGGGTGTGTTGAAATGGTGTGGACAAATGGAGAGAATGAGTGAGGAAAGATTGAGAAAGAGGATTTATGTGTCAGAGGTGGAGGGAACAAGGAGAAGCTGGAGACCAAACTGGAGATGGAAGGATGGAGTGAAAAAGATTTTGAGCGATCGGGGCCTGAACATACAGGAGGATGAAAGACATGCAAGGAATAGAGTGAACTGGAACGATGTGGTATACCGGGGTCGACGTACTGTCAATGGACTGAACCAGGGCATTTGAAGCTTCCGGGGTAAACAGTGGAAAGTTTTGTAGGGCCTAGATGTGGAAAGGGAGCTGTAGTTTCGATGCATTACACATGACAGCTAGAGACTGAGTGTAAACGAATGTGGCCTTTTTGCTTCTATTTCTGGTGCTGCTTCGCTGAAGCATGGGACAGCGATGCTGTTTTCCTGTGGACTGGGGTAGTGACAGGAATGGATAAAGACAAGCAACTATGAATATGTATATGTATGTAATGTCTGCGTATGTCTATGTTGATACGTTTAGGTATGTATATTTGCGTGTGTGGGCATTTATGTATGTGTATGTGTATATGAGTGGATGGGCCAGTCTTCGTCTGTTCCATGGCGCTTTATGGCGATTATGTATAAGAAAATAATTATGATAATGTCTTTCCTTCCTTTCTATCATGTACTCAGGACAAAAAAGGAGAGGACATAACTCTTATGCTCTGTCTCCAACATGACCAGATGCTCTTTCTCTTATACGATCCTTAAATTCCAGCTCTTGACCATGAACTACTAAAACATCAGCATCTATATATAATACTTTTAGTGTACCATTACCATTACCTAACGTCCTGCAGCAGAGGCGGGGTTGGTCAGTCCTCTTGCCTTATGGAGCGATTTCGTTTTCTGCCATCTGACTGTAATCTCTGCCTTTTCCATCTCTTCCCTTGACGCTTCATGAATACTGCACTGAAATCCACCTTGTTTTTGAGTTTCTTCATCTTTGTTAATTCCTCCTGACACCAAATCAAACGTTATATATGACTGGCTGTTCCTTTATGTCCTCTTTGTAAACACCAAGTGTTCCTCCTTCCTTTAACACAGGGACTGTACATGATAATTCTATTGCCTCGAGTAACACTTTAAGGATCTTTTATTTTTGTTCTTTTCTCTTTCCTCTTTATTTGGATTGGGTTCTTCCTCCAGTAAAAGAAAAAAAAAAGAATCAAAGATTTACGTTTGGTTAACTAATTTTTCTAACCTAGATCCCATCTTCCTGGCAGCCGAGTCATCAGTTTTGGTTCATCAACCTCTGTTACTCCAACTGTCTCTATAATCTCCCTTTTTGCTAATACCAACCAATGATCCTTTGTACTCTGCACATTTCTGAAATTCTCATCGACTGCACCATCCACTTTGCTAATTGTTCGGTCTCTGTCGATGAATATTATGGTATCTACAGCTTCACTCGGTTCCCTGAGCTTCTCAGTTTCAGTGTCCTCAGGTTTCTGTCCCACTTATACCTGTCAACATGCCCCGAGTCTTGCCCAGCCACAGACTCTGCACGTCCCTCCCCACTCCAACACTGTTTGTGCTCAGTGTTATGGACGTTTCCTCTCGTTCAACAGCCTCAACGACGTGCACAGTAGCCCCTCATGACTTCTGCACTCCTCTGGTCAGATGCTTCCTCAACCACCTCAGCTGATGCCAGTCTGCGCTCATGATGATTCATCTTGATTTTCACTTCCCAGACTCCCTCCCTCTTGCAC
This sequence comes from Panulirus ornatus, assembly GCF_036320965.1. NCBI lineage: Eukaryota > Metazoa > Arthropoda > Malacostraca > Decapoda > Palinuridae > Panulirus > Panulirus ornatus. The sequence goes on from NC_092260.1 coordinate 7,484,711, forward strand.
TTCATGGCATCTTTCATGATCTTTGAAGCTGATTTTTATTTTGTTTACCTGCATCTGCAATTGCATGAGTATCTGGTCCCTCTTTTCGCATTATTACTTCAACCAACATCTTCGACCTTTTGTTCTCTTGGCCTAACATGTTTATCTAATCCCTTCCACTTGTTGCCTTTGTGGTGGATCATATCACACTTGCCAGGTCTCGATTACTTTTCCTTATCAATCAATTTCTGGCTAAAATCAAACTGAATAGAATGATCAGACGTGAGCAAGTCTAGTGTATGATTGGCGGGTATAACCTGACTGCCTTGTCACAGGGTTTTCGTTCCGTGTCACCCGCTACGCAGAACCAATCCTCACGGACTAACGTACCAGCCACTGTTGGTATGTCGGGTGCCAATAACAGCCAAGGGGGAGCGGCCGACGTCCGTTCTCACACTTGCCCACATTGTGGGGATACCTTTGCCAGCTCTCAGGGCCGTAGGGTCCACGAAAGGTTGGCACTTGCCAACTCCTTTCACCAGGAGTTGGCCACACGACACGTTCTATCTAAGGCTCGGTGGACTGATGGGGAAGTAGAGCACCTCGCTAGGGCGGAGGTAAAGATGGCAGCTGGTCCCTCACTGGTCGCTGGCCTAGGCCTGAACCAGCGGTTGCAGGCGATTGTTCCCTCTAGGACGGTCGAAGCGATCAAAGGCCTTCGACGGAAAGCGTCGTATAAGAGCAGGGTTCAGGAACAACTGGTCTTGGACATAAACCTCCACCAGGAAACCGGTGAAGGCGAGGTGACTGATTGTGTATCAGATGAGAGGCGTGTCCCGGCAACCCCAGGAAGCAAAACGCGGAGTGGCGTCCCGGGGGAAGCACCAAGCGCAAGTAGGCGCGAGCGTGCCAACTCCAGTGGTTAAAGCCTCACAGGAGCTGGTGTGTGTGTATGAGTGTGTGTGTGCGTGTGTGTGTGTGTGTGTGCTCTCCTCGGAGGAGGGGAGCCTACCGCTTCTGGCCTGGAGGCCGATCCCACGGTTTTATCTGTCCCAGTCACTCAGCGGGTTCCCCAATCCCAATCTGTTGCTTCCTCTGTTGTGGAGACTGTCACTTATCTCGACACACTAGGACCTGGCCCCACAACTCCATCGTGGGCCGAGGACATCTTAGATGTTGCCCTGAACCACCTGCGTCAGTGTGACAGCCTTGCCGCGATTAGGGTAGCCACAGAGCATGCCAGGCAACTGTTGGCTCCTGTGGCTCGCCCCAAGACCGCCGGAATCGTGGGGGAGATGGAACAAGACAGGTCAGCGAACTCTAGCTGCGTACGCCGTACGGAGGAGGTTCCTTTGCGCGGAAACCGGCTTAGACCAGCCGGAAAGCCTCTACTCTTTTTGGGGAGCTCACTTCTCTCGTCCATCTGAGCCAGAATATGGACAACTAGCAGAAGTTATCACCGTAAGTGAGGTAGCACACCACCTCAAAGCCACGAAGACATCTGCCCCTGGTCCTGACGGAATACCGACTCGTTTATTGAATTCCATTCCCCCAAGAATTCTTGCCAAAATGTTCAACCCGTGGCTTGCCACTTCAACGTTGCCAGAACCATTCAAGGCAAATCGTACGTTACCGATTCCTAAGGTACCGAACCCAACAGAACCCAAGGACTACAGGCCTATTACCATCTCATGCGCCGTAGTCCGACTGCTCCATAAGATCTTGAGCAGCCGCATCTCGAGCCTCGTCCAGATCAATGGAGCTCAAAAGGCATTCGTCCCTGTGGACGGATGCCTTGAGAACCTCACGATCTTGGATGCGATCGTCGGTCGTGCGTTGGCACACGCCCACGCTGTGCACCTGGCATTCCTCAACATGGCTAAAGCATTCGATAGTGTTAATCATAGCACTATCGAGCGGGCCATGTCGCGGAAGGGCATTCCTGCCCCCGTCAGGGTATATATTATGTCGACGTACGACCGAGCTTTCACTCACATTGAAGGCAGCGGCGAAATGTCGGAAAAAATCAATATGACTCGTGGGGTCAAACAGGGAGATCCGTTATCACCTATCCTTTTCAACCTTGTAATTGACGAGGGAGTTGCAAGGGTTAAGGACTCTGGTGTAGGAATTGGGTTCGGAGACCAAAAGGTGTCAGCACTGGCATTTGTCGACGATCTAGTGTTGGTTGCGAAGACGCCGACTGGCCTGCAACAGGCAATTGACATTAAGGTGGAGACTCTTGCGGGGGTGGACTTCGGGTAAACCCGGGAAAGTGTCGTTCCCTGATCTGATCTTCCTCTTGGTGTGTCCATACATTCCTTCCTTCAATGAACAACTTCTTTCACTATCAACATGTAGTTAGGTCACCTACTGACAAATCCCATGTTGTATTAGATCATAAAAAACAAAAAAGGAGATGCACAGCAATAGTATGTAGTTAGACTTTCCTGCACGTCCCATCACTGGGAATCGATGAAGACAATCTGCTCTCTGGACTGATTGGGAACTCAGTTTACCTACCTACATCAACTGCCTTATTTCCTTGGTTCAGGCAATTCAAAGATTGTTATCCCATATTAGTAAGAATAAAGGTTATGTAGCATAATTTTTTTTCTTTTTTTCTTATCCAGGGAATATCCTTTGGGTAAACTGTGGACACTGTTGCCATCAGGTTGTTTATATTTCACTATCTGAATATTTGCATCAGATCTTTACTGCATTTGCTCACTGCTCTCAAAACAGCCACTCACAGTCTCTGTTGCTTGGATGTTCTTTACATGTACAGTGTGTGTGTGTGTGTGTGTGTGTTTGTGTGAGTCTGTGTGTGAGTAAACTACATGTAATAGAAATATGGATGAATAAATAACAATCTACTAGAATTATGCAGCCATTCGGCTGGCAATACACAATTGAGATATTACAGATATTACAGAACTGGGAGGTCATGATAGTTACTAGTTAACTATATATGCGAGAGTTTAAGATTGAGGTGAACTGGACATTGTGTGTGTGTGTGTGTGTGTGTGTGTGTGTGTGTTTTCAAACATTGTTACTCCTCTCCAGTAAGGGAAAGGATTCTATCATTAGATATTCCTCTTCTAAGAATGAAGAGGATTGTGTTATGAAAGTTTCCTTTACTATATCTAACTTTGCTCATTCATTTTGCACACTATGTCCTACTAGCGCGAACACAAGTCCGATGGTCCTCCACTAGTCAGCTCTCGCTGGAAGGTGGTGTCTTAAATGACCCTGGCAGTAAGATAGATCCTAATGGCCAGACAACCAACCCACCACACGTCACATACTAAGATCTATATAGGGAGCGAAAACGTGTATGTCTTTATTATCACCTTGAACATATCTATTCGTTTTATTTTATGTGTTTGATGGTTATAAATTGACGTTGATGACCTTTAATACTATAGAGTATCTCTCGGGTCAAGGTGGGAGAGAAATTCGAGCAACTGGTCTGTGCAAGTAGCCTGGGTGATAAGTTGGTTTTTTTGATTTATGCCACAGTTGCGGCTAATTCATTGTACTCTCCTCCCCAGCCTGTGGGCGGTGCGCGAAAGAGGATACAGAGCGCAGAGAAGGTCAAGGGACTTGGGGGTCTCAGCGACTGAAATACAGTCTAGGTTCCATAGCGAGAAAAGTGTTAATATGGTTTAGGTAACACAATGAATGATATGGCAAATTACGGTTGAGATACAGTGATCGGATTACGTATCTCGATAAGAAAAACGATTTACATAAAGCAAATTTATGACATCTTTCAGGGATGCGAGGCAGAACATTGTTATGAATGAAATGCTTGCACATACCTTGTAATGTTTGGCAAGTATCTTCTCTGAACTCACTGATTTTACAACAGTCAAGAATGTCATGTTCCAAGGTGTGATCATGACTTTGTTGGCAAAGTTAACATTTGGTGTGTTCATTATCAACAGGTGGGACAAACGTGAGTATGTATAGCCTAGCATAAGTTGGGCGACGACATCGAGGTTTTTACTAATCCTGTTGATGGAACCATAAGTATCTTTTTGCATGATACTAGTAGTGGTGGTAAATGGATCTGCTTGTGTTAATTTCAGTACTCTTTTAAGTATGAAAGATTTTCTTCGTGTTCTTGTCGAATGATGGTTTTAAGGCTACTCACACGTAGACCCAAGGGGGATAATTAACGTCATCTTTCAAGGCATATGTTTTGGCTAGGTCATCAGCTTTATCATGTCTTCTAAGCCCAATATGGGATGGAACCGAGAGAAAGGGGACTTTATGACCAACTTGTGATTTTGTTATACCTGTGTCGTGCTTCAGCCACAAGCATATTACACTCATAACGGAGCGAGTTTAACGCAGTTCTTTATGGAAGAGAATCACATACAATGAGACTATCATACTTATAGTGTTCAACATATCCAAGGGCCACAAGGATAACAAATAGTACCGTTGGGAAGGTGAATGCCCAGTTATTGGTCCTGAGTCCCAGGTTATAGTAACCGTCAGCACGTGTTATAACATTAGTGCTTCCCACAGCACCAGTAGTTTGTTGCAGGGAACCATCTGTATATATAGTCTGGTTAGTCAAGGGTCATAGGTTTCACCTTGGTAAAGAGCGTTATCATTTACTCTTAATGTAGACTTAAGCAGTGACCCGAGTATAGATTCTGGAAGGGATGTGGGAACAGTGATACCACAGAGGTTACTCTCCCATGGGGCAGGATAGTGCCACTGTTGTCTCTCATAGTAAAGTTCATATATCATAAATTCTAAGACTTGCCAGCTGTAGTAGCCCATCTGGATGAATATCTCCCACTTGAGAAGGTCTGGAAGGCTTCTTTACATGGACTGGGACGTGTTTCTCGGAGCATCCGGGTCGATTTCAGTTATTCTGTCTCATACTCGGAAGTCAAACTCTTCCTTCATGTTTAGAATCTTTGTTGTTGTAAAGGCAGCTAAAAATGATTCACGTAGCTTCATTTTGTATTTCTTCAAGCCCTCCAAACCTCTTGCAGGCGTTAGAGCACACAGAGGCGCAGCAAAATTAATCATAGAACGGATGTAAGCCACGTACATCATATAACTATTCTGCCATTGGCCCCAGACGGTAGGTTGGTGCCGGCTACAGCTCTGAGTGCCCTATGCCTTTCTCTACATTGATGGTTGAGTCTCGTTACAGCAGCTTCAAGTGTTGGTACCTTTAACTCAAGATACCGGTACCTTTTTACATAATCCATTTGGGACATGTTACTTAATCGAATCATCTCTGATGACACCCTCCCCCCCTCTCCATCTTTTAGGGGGACGTTTGTTCAGGATTTGGGTTTTGTCAGATGACAAAACCTAACCTTTCACAGGTATCTGACACATGGTTGAGTATAACGAGTGTATTGTTATACCCGGAGGTGTTAATCATGATATCGTCGGTATTCGTGGGTATGGACTGAAGAAAGACGTTAGTTAAAATATTGAACAAGGTGGGGCTAAGTACACCGCCCTGCCGAGTACCAAGGTTAAACTCTTTGATTTCACTTCTGTGTCCCTGAAACAGAACGGATGACTTTCTGTTAGACGGGTAACCAGAGATCCATTGCAAAAGCCAGCCACCAATATCCATTTTAGCAAGTTCATATATGATTACCTGTCGACTGGCTATGTCCACAGCAACTTTAAGGTCAAGGAAGGTGGTGTAATTGTACGAAGGTCGTGTAATTGTACCCTGCATGGAGAGTTAGAAGGGTGGTGATGCAGTGACGCACACTCTTTTTGTGTGTGAAATCGTATAAATCAGGAGACAGATGCGCTCAAATGCTATGATGATGATGACTGAGTACCATCCTTTCGAAGGTTTTACAGAACTTGTCAAGGATGTGGGTCTAAGGGCATCAGGTTGATTGGGTTTGGGTATTGGAATGATAAAGTTATTCGTCCAAGAGGCAGATGGAACTCCTGTCACATAGCTCATGTTGTACGGTGCAAGAAGATTGCCGGGTACATTGCGTAGGAGCCGTTAAGATGTCATCCTCTCCTGGGCACGTAGCTTTGACTTTAGTCAGCGCTGCGTCAAGATCAGATTCAGTGAATAGGATATTGCAGTCATCGTGCATGCCTCTTGCTCATCATTCAATGGATTAGTTTAGCTCTATGTTCGTGTTTGAGAATTAGCTTAACCTGCATCGCAGACGGTAGATTTGCAAGACTAGACGTAGAGGCCCGGGTATTAAGTAGCTCGTTGGCTCTGTAGAGGTTTGAATGGGAGACTTGACAGGTGTCTCTGCCTTTGATTTTGTTATTATCTCTCCATGCCTTTCTGATAGGTGTGTATGTGTGTTCAGTCCATCAACAAATGTTTCCCCAGTTAGGCTGTCTAAGTTCAGTCATACGCTGCCTGACAGTTTGTCAGGCAGACTGGAATAATTCCATCATCTCTGGTGTTCGTGATCGCTTGTAAGCCAGTGCGATTCTCTTAGCAAAAGACTTTTATTTCTTAAGTTGTGGATCATCACAGTCGGCGTGATGTCTGTGTGGGCTAGGCTGGGATGTGCTCATGCGTCTCCTGATCCGTCTAGGCGGTTCTGAGTGTTGCTGGAGAGTTTCCACTTGGTCGTTATGAAACTCCTCCACACAGATTGGCTGGTTGAACTCGCAGCATCCGGTCATACCAGGAATAAAATTCTGGCGCTGATCATCAGGGATTTCGAGCCGTTTTCGTTTAAACTTTCCCCCAAGGAGGATGGGAGGAGGAATGTTAATACTGGATAGCCTAGGACGATGATCACTTAGCATATCATGATGAATAGTGGAAGAATGGGCAGCATGGGAGATGTTGAACCCTACACATAGATCAAAGATCCCATCACGGACACAGAGTTGGCTGTAGGTGCCCTACCAGCTGTACATTATCATGTGTACTCAACAGTGTTAAAAGCCGCTAGCTGCAGCTCATTCGGACTGGTATGGTTGGAATTACCAGTCATTTTGTGTCTTGCGGTAAAATCCCCTGTTGTTAAAGTTAGTTCTGACTGGATACGTACTGGCAGGTCCGCTACATTAAGTATGCTTGTTGGTGCATATAAAACAATGATGTTTACTGTAGAGTTATTTGCATAGACCATGATACCATGGTACTGCATTCCACGGCCTTCACACTCGGCAACACTGATGGGAACATGTGCTACAGTCTTCATGACGTACATGATCAAACCATAACAACATAAGGAAGGCAATTTTGGTGGTACTGATCCAGCAGGTATTGTACGTCCTGTAGACACACTACGTCTATGGGCTCTGTGGTAACTTTATGGTGAAGGTCAGGTAACCTTTTCCTGAAGGAGGCATTGTTCCAACTCTGGAGTGTAAGCACAATATCATCAGCCGTTTTGCTCATGTGCACTCGAGGTTATCAACACACCAGTGACTATAGGTACACTCTTGAGGTGATCAATATATAAATAAAAGTTTCTGTATCAGTACAGAACGTTCCTTTTTTTTTTTTTTACCAGCGTTGTCATTACAGTTGACAAAACTGTGTACTCGTTCGTCCGTAAGTTTACGGGGACAGAAACGCTTGTATAGAGGTACATATTCTCCAATGGGGAATTAGAGACATTTTCCTTCACATGGTCACATCCTCACACTCCGCTGTGTGACATCCAGTGTCTCACGTTAGTGATGGTGGTGGTTTTTGGGGGCCTTTCCTGAAACAGAAAATCCTATAAGACCATCCAGGAGTTGGTGGATCGCCTGTACGACTTTCTGTTGAACCTGCAGCATCTGTTGGTGGGCCTCTTGCTGATGCACTTGGAGTTGTACCACACTGTCTACAACTTGTCTCATTGATGATTTCACACCTCCGTCAGTGAACGGTTCTTCCCCAGAAGGGGACTGGTAACACTGTAGGGTTGGGACCCGAGGACACCTGTAGTGCAGGTGTGGGAAGGCCCGACAGAGGTGTAAAGTTCTCCCACTTACGGTAGGGAGGGAGGACCTAGGGCGCCAGAGGGCAAACTTGGGGTAAACTTGCAGATCTTGGCTATATGACCCTGTCTTTGGCATCTTGAAACATTCACGGCGAGCGGGTTGGTATGTAGATTTGATTTGTACCCGCGTCCCCGGCAAACTTATTGTGAACCCCCATGCTCATCCTGTGAGCGGTAACGCAAAATGATTACAGGTGTCACAAAGGGTCTTAGTCAGACTCCAGTGGGTTGATAGTGCATAGGATATCATAATTCATAGCAGATATTCCATTACGTGCATTACATAGTTTCCTATGGTAAGTTTTACCGACTAGAAGCAAAAGTGGATACAAACTTAAAATTTCAGGTATCTTGTAATTATTAACAATAAGGTGTTGTGACGTTTCTTGCAGGGTTTGTTTAGATCTATCGCTAAAATGCTCTATTTTTCACATTCTAAGACACAGTGTTCAACTTTGTGTGCAAATCTTTGACCACAAACTTTACAATGCACGTGGTTAACATCTCCAGATTGGCCAAAGCATCAATAGTACCCATAGCCTAGCCTTAGTCTAGCAGTTACAACATCATGTAATCTGTTTTACTTTACACATTTCACTCTGATGGAAAATGCATCTACTTGCTCTTATCTGAACTCGTCTTCGTGCTTCAAAGAGCTCTTTTAGCTTCTTTCTAATTACAGTTTTGAGGCTTCTAATTAGCAGCAACCCAGTGTTGTTTTCAACATTACTTTTACTGAGTTCAAGTTGGCTAAAGCTGACAAGTTTGGCTAAAGCGTCAGCTTTGTCATGTTCACGGAGGCTTATACGAGAGGGAATCCATAGCAATTTGATTTGAATCCCTTGAGCAATAATGTCTGAGTATTTGTGTCTGGCTTCAGAGACCAGTATGTTACATTCTGATCTCAGGATGTTAAGTCCAGGAAGCGAAGATAAAGAATCAGAGATAATTAAACTGTCTGTGGCAGTGATTTCTACCTTCTCAAGAGCGGTAAGTATGTCAGACAAATCAGTTTGTAGGACAGATGCCCAATTGTTTATTCGAAAAATTTTCTCTCATCCATTACCATTGGACTGGAACACAATGGCAGCACTGCCTATCTCCCAGTGGTAGAATCGCGAGAACCGTCAGAATAGATGCACTAGGCTATGTTACTGTCAGTCTAGAGTTTCTGTATGTGTTCAAGAGCATTGGTCTTAACTAAGTGTTGAAGATTATAAGTAATCAGCTTCTTGGGTGCATAAGTAAGTGTAGTAAGGTGAAGATTATAAGTAATCAGCTTCTTGGGTGGATAAGTAAGTGTAGTGACGTCAAAGGGAGTTATCTGCCAGGGAGGCAGGAAATGCTGGTGCTTCCTAACATTGTAATGTGGTTGGCTGTTATCTGGATCCCTTTAGATTCACCTGTGCCATGGCAAGCCTGAAGTCAACCCGTGACGGAATTTCAGATGGGCCTACCCACTCCGCCACCATTAGTGTACAGTTGGGCAATCGTGTAGGATTGATGACTTGATCAGTAGTGAAGCACATAGGGTCCACGACCTCGCTAGCGCCTTGGATCACAATGTATTTCATGGGTGGTGGGTCTTGATGCCAGCATACTCAGGGATAAGCAGTTGAACAAACTCGCGGGAATTGGTGACGGATTCATAAATGTCATCATCCCGTTTCATTATTATTTTCTCGTCTAGCTTTGTCATACTAGGTAAGCACAGTCATTCAGATTTCTGAGCGAGAGTAGCTCCTACAGGGAGGTTAAGCCTAGTCAATCTCGGTATCTGAGGTGTCCCAGTTGCAGGAGCAGCTTTAAGATGGTGTTTCCTCTCACGTAGTTTCCTTCTTCGTGTCGTACTCAGGAACAGACTGGAAGTCAATTTCATTATCTCCGTCACCAAGTCATTCTTCATCTTCCTTAGTGGTAATATAGAATCTTCCTTCACCTTCATTACCTTCGTCCAAAAACAGCTGACCTTCATGAGCTACCATGGCTACGACCATGATAACAACAGTAACACAAGCCCTGTGACGACTGGTGTTAAGGGCGAGAAAGTGCTACACTTGTGGTTCCTAGGAACACATCTGGTTGTGGTGTTGACCAGCCGAGAAGTCGTTGGCCACACACCCACCCCTCACTGTGATCACGGTTACAAGACACTGCTCCAGGTACATACTTATGGCACTGTCTGACACAAACTCGTCACTCGAGCTGTTCTGGTAGGACGAGAGGGTCGGGTCACACGTCCTGCCTCGGTGCAACCCAGACCTGCTACACTGTGATGAGTTGGTGGATCATTTCTGCTTCTCTGCCCGATGACACACGGATCAGTTAGCACACCACAGACGCGAGAGAGAGAGAGAGAGAGAGAGAGAGAGAGAGAGAGAGAGAGAGAGAGAGAGAGAGAGAGAGAGAGTACTTCCTTAAACCTCTCATTCATAGCCACTATCTTAAGACTAATGAGCACTTAGGATTAACGCACCTTAGAATTTACACACCTTAGGATGAACGCACTTTAGGACTAAAGCACCTTAGAATTAACACACTTTAGGATTAATGCATCATATGATTAATGCACCTAAGGATTAACGCACCTGAAGATTAACCCTCATTAGGATTAACGCACGGACCCAGCACGGATAACGAATCCCCCCCCCCCCCCACATGGCCCAACGAGAGCGACTTGATAATTAACGACGACCTCCCGGTCTGCTCCTCCTCCGGCAGGACGTCGCCGCCCAGCAGGAGGAGAATCTCCACGTCTTCGTCAGTAGCATCCGGTGCCTCCCTGGCCTCCCTCCTGGTCAAGCTACACCACCCGCCCTCCACCAGCCTCTCCCTGGAGGGCAAGCTCAAGATCAGGACCACTCTGTGAGTCAGCCCGGCCCTGGGGCTGGGGACACACTTAACGGGAGATGATCAGGGTCACCCTGTGGGGCAGCCCGGCCCTGGGGCTGGGGACACACTTAACGGGAGATGATCAGGGTCACCCTGTGAGTCAGCCCGGCCCTGGGGCTGGGGACACACTTAACGGCGCAAGCTGATCAGGGCCACCCTGTGGGGCAGCCCGGCCCTGGGGCTGGGGACACAACGGGGCAAGATGATCAGGGCCACCCTGTGAGTCGGCCCGGCCCTGGGGCTGGGGACACAACGGGGCAAGATGATCAGGGCCACCCTGTGGGGCAGCCCGGCCCTGGGGCTGGGTACACACTTAACGGGGGAAGATGATCAGGGCCACCCTGTGGGGCAGCCCGGCCCTGGGGCTGGGGACACACTTAACGGGGGAAGATGATCAGGGCCACCCTGTGGGGCAGCCCGGCCCTGGGGCTGGGGACACACTTAACGGGGGAAGATGATCAGGGCCACCCTGTGGGGCAGCCCGGCCCTGGGTCTGGGGACCCACTTAACGGGGGGAAGATGATCAGGGCCACCCTGTGGGGCAGCCCGGCCCTGGGGCTGGGGACACACTTAACGGGGCAAGATGATCAGGGCCACCCTGTGGGGCAGCCCGGCCCTGGGTCTGGGGACCCACTTCACGGGGGAAGATGATCAGGGCCACCCTGTGGGGCAGCCCGGCCCTGGGGCTGGGGACACACTTAACGGGGCAAGATGATCAGGGCCACCCTGTGGGGCAGCCCGGCCCTGGGGCTAGGGACACACTTAACGGGGGAAGATGATCAGGGCCACGCTGTGGGGCAGCCCGGCCCTGGGGCTGGAGACACAACGGGGGAAGATGATCAGCTCCACGCTGTGGGGCAGCCCGGCCCTGGGGCTGGGGACACACTTAATGGGGCAAGATGATCAGGGCCAACCTGTGGGGCAGCCTGGCCCTGGGGCTGGGGACACTCTTAACGGGGGAAGATGATCAGGGCCACCCTGTGGGGCAGCCCGGCCCTGGGGCTGGGGACACAACGGGGGTACACAAACGGTTAACGGGCGACACACTAGGAGTTAGTGAGGATCATAATAAGTTAATGTAGGCAGAGTTGGGGGGAGGGGGATGTTATTGGGTGTAGATAGATGATTAATCGGCAAGAAAGGGGTTAATGGCAGGAGTTAAGGGGCATAGTTTGTTAACGTGGGCAGAGCAGCAGTTAATAATCGTATAGTGAAAGTCAACGAGGGATTAACGATATCTATAAATCAACTGTGGCATAACTAGCTAGGGGAAACAGCAGGATGTAACAAAAGCATTTTGAAGTCCATGGATACACAGTGAAGGTCAGCTGGTATACTGTTAAGGATAACTGGGAAAAATGGGAGCGGGGATAGTGCATGGTGGGGCTCAGTGCTAACTGTTTCTGTGTATTGTCATTATTCCATTCCTAAGATAATTATGGTTGATAAGGCACTGACGACAGACATCTTCCATAACATTCCATTTCCCTGTCAGCCTCCAATTAAGGGCTCTTAAACTGCATTCAGATCATCTCAACATCATTCTAAACTGTTTCGGATCCTGTCCGTTTCGAATGCGCTCACTTCCGAATCCTCTCAGTTTCGGATCCTCAGAGTTTCGGATCCCTTGACAAAGTATGTTTCACTCTTGCATTGCTCAAATTTCCACTCCCGTCATTCAAATTCTCTTTGTTCGTATTTCTAATTCTGTAGCGGCTACAACAATATCCACTAATCACCATAGTTCTGCTATATGAGCTGACAAATTCCCAATCCTAATCCTGTACCACATGTCTTGCACAATGTCATGTTCTACCCTACAAGGCAAAGCGGTCCTGTTCTTGCCTACCTTGTGTATGGACACTGGCCACGGGAGCTCGTGAGCACGGAGCCAGGGTGTGTCAGCTGAGCTGGCAAACTGTAATGGCTGAGGAGTAAGGGTACGTAGGACATTGTACACCGACGTGAACTGTCTGTTTGATATCCAGAAATGAAAGTCAATTGTTCTTGCTGATAGATAGATCTGGTATGTGTTCTGTATAACTGATAACGATCAGGTACGTAAAGAATCGCCTATTAACTTTAATGAACGTAAAATTTTGTGGTGTCAAAAACTGGTGTTGTCGTACAGCCGCTGTCAATCATAACGTAATAATAATGTTATATAAACCTTTATCATCAAATAACTTCTGTGGATGTCCATGTAGGATTCTGTGCACCACATAGTTATATATAAACAAAGCAACTGTGTCCAACAGGAACATGCAACGTTTACGGGCAAATAGTTCTGTCTTGTGATCTCTCGACACAGTCTCCTACCCCTTATCCCTAGCTCCCTAAACTACTAAATGCATTACAAACTCCCAGTTGGCACACTTCAGACCGTGCAGGTCAACACAGGATAGGAAATCATTCTTGATAATGTGCTAAACGCGTTCTCACCATCATCTTCCTGTAAACTTAAACATCAACATTGGCCCTTTATTTTTCTTTACTGCCAGTGTCGCTGCCTTCCCTCATTCCCTCCTTCCTCTCTCCTGCTTTCCAGCGTCTCCTCCACCCTCCCTCGCCCACCGCAACCCATGCACTCAAGGATGGTTGTGATGGCGCTAATGTGACATTCCACTGTGGTAATAATGTAACATCATTGTTGTAACTTCAGTTTAGAGTACATTATTTGAGTGATGTTATGTTTTCCTTGTGTTAAAGTGTGCATATTTCTACTGACCGTAACTCAGAATTCACCAGTATATGTTTATATATTTTTCCCTTGGTTACTCCTTGACCATTCACTGAACGTGTAAGGTTTAAAACCCGTCATGTGTTTACCGAGACCAGTGATGCATATATTTCTGTTACTCAGGGAACACGTACGTATTTGTAACCAGTATCATAACAAAATGCTATGATTGAGCCAGGTGAAGAGAAGGTACTTGTTCCGGTTATGAAGCAGGCACGGCTTTGAGGCTCCTGGATGAGCTGTCAATGAAGAGGCGCCACTCGTTCGGGTTACAGGCAATTTCGATTGCCTCGAAGAGACGGTTTACATTGTGGCAGATGTCTAAGTTTTCATTAATCAAGTGATCAGTGACGAAAATAGTGCGGGTCGAAATTGAAATTGAAGTATTTACTGACATATTTACATCAACGGAACGGGGTAGTATACTACGCCCCTTCTCTTCATCATCCTCCAGTGGGATTTACAAAATATTCACAAAAATCATAACTGTTGTGTATATATGTGCAGTGCAAAGAAAAATAAACAATGGCCTCATTTTCACTCCCCTGAAATCATCACAAGGATGTTAGAACCTTAGTGCAAAGTTTTTGTACTACGCAAGCGTTTCATTAATCACACTATTATGAATCATCAAACAAACTCGTTCTTTTAAATGACTAATTTCATTGTTTCTGTAAGGCTGAATTTTTCAGAACTTGATACATAATGTTCTAGTGTATGTCCATCCCTCATTTGATAAGTTGTCAGTGTCGACCAGTCCCTCCACTTAACTACCAATAACATTTATATCCCAGTCTTAGTCTCATGAACACATTATCCACATCTGTAAGGTTTGCCCCATAAGTTACATTGGTGTTATTTAAGACATATTAATAATGTAAAGTATCATTATATTTAACAATTACACCTACACTTGCTTTTTCCCCTTCTTCTCTTATTCTTTTCATTTCATTCTTTATCATTCCTATATTCTTATAACTAACAATATTTATGAACATGTTTTCTGTGGCTTTTCTGGCCAACCCATCAGCCAGTCCAGTGAAATGACTCCCTACGTGTGATGGAATCAATATAGACTTTACATCACATTTCATCTTACACAGTACTATAACCAGACGTTTACATGTTAGAAAAATGGTAGTTACTCGGATGCTTACTCTGCAAGGCCTTCAGTGCATTTCTACCGTCCACATCTGAAGACCCTCACAGACTGCATGTAACTCAGCCAGAATGCATGAGGTGTTATCACTAATCCTTTTACTAAATGTTTCATTATGCAAGACTGATGCATCATAGTATATATGTACAGTATTACGTGTAGAGAAGGTAAATACTTTCTCCAAATAAAGATACTCCGTAAATGAGTGGGATGGCAATCAGCTTTACTCCAGTCAAGCTGTGAGATATCTACTACGATGCATCCTTCTTGCCCTGGTCTGAACCTTATGTAGTTAGTTGGTCAGGAAACACAATGTTTATCAACGCCCTTATAGCATCATACAAAGTCTTTGTGTACTTGGACACATAACTAAGATTTCTTCTTTCACTGAAATACGTCACTGCACGAGACAGTCTATCATCTGCATTTCTCCTAATGGATCTGAGAGCAGCAGGTACAGCAAGTTCCTTTATCCTATGTTCAGGATACTTGGTAAAGTTAATTCCATTCCCTTGGTTTGCACTCTAGTGTCTCGTTGACAGCCTAACACTATTCTCAAGGCCTCATTTTGTATGACTTCAGGTTTGTGAATATCCTTTTTACTGTATGTGATGAGAACAGGTGTTGAATAGTCAATAACTGATCGTACTGTGCTGATGTACACTATCCTTAAAACTGGGGTGCCAACGTCATTTCCACTCTACGCTAAAGCTCTCAGTGATCTTAAACGCCCTTTGCATGCATTCTCCAGATACTGTATCTCCCGTACTCTACTGCTGCCTGTGTACCCAATGTTCATACCAATTTATGCACGTTAACTTTTCCTAACCTTATTTACTCAAGATAAATCCCTCTCTTCCAAATCCTTAATTTGATACTTAGATTTCTCATCATTAATTACAATACCCATTCTACAGCAAAGTATGCTCAAAGCGTTTAAAGTGTGTTGCATGTTGCTCATATCTTTACATTGCAACAGGATATCATCAACATACATCATGACCTAAGTATTTCCGGGAAATTCATGCCGAGCTATTATATTCATTAGTATATTTAAAAGAGCGGAGCTAAGAACACCTCCCTGTGGAGTTCCCAACTCCATCTCTCCTGAATACCAACCTTGAACCCAAACTTCGGCCTTTCAGTTACTTAGATAATCGTCAATCCATTTCAGCAACTTCCCGGAACCACCCAAGTTAACAAGTTCTTCAAGAAAAATCTCATTATTTGCTCTGTCAAATGCCTCTTTTAAACCGACAAATGTTTTACATTAGCCTCGCCATTACTCAAACTCTTCATGACACAATCAGCAGTGCTTTTCCCTCGCATAAACCCATGTAAATTGGGCAAGAGATTTTCAACTTTATACAACACCCTGTTCAATATCATTCTCTCCATCATTTTGCTAAAACACGAGGTTAGGGATACTGGTCGAAAATCTCCATTACATATAGGTATTGGTAAGAGTACTGTTTTTTCCACATAAGTGGAGTACAACCTTCATTGTATGACATATTGAATAAGTCTAGAAGCAGCCTTTCCATGCTAGCTATACAATTAATAATGCCATATGTTACTCCATCCTCCCCTGGTGCAATAGATTTCCCCTTCTTAATCACATACAATAATTCGCATCTCGTTATTGGCACACATGTATCATCATCTTCCAGCGCACACTGACTCGGTACTAATTCCCTCCTAAACCTGATTTTATTTTGTAATGATTCCTGCACTACAGGTAGTAACTCTGTACAAGTGGCCACTCCAGCCCACTTGTGAATAAGTTGATTGTCCCTAGCTTGTGGATCAGCGTGGGTGTTGCCCTTGTTTCCATCACCTCGTACTTTATTTACTTCCCTCCAGATGTCACTCAAGCTCTTATGATTACCAATTCTCCATAAAAAGTTCGTCCAATATTTATTCCTTGCTTTTTTGCTTTGCCTCAGTGCACATTATAGCAGTCTTTTTCAGCGCTTCCTTGATTTCATTATCATTAAGATTTGCACTCCAATTTTTACGCGCCTTTCAAAGTAATTTGCTCCAACCCTTTACTAACTTAAGTCTTTAAAATACACATTACGTTTCCTATTATTCATTTCTCCTCTAAACCTACAATGTTTGATCGTCGGCATAGAATCAATACGTAATAAGTCATCAAAAAAGCTATCTACATCTCTTGATTCATAACCCGTGTACCAATCCTGTGCAGTAGCGACCATTCCTCCTTTTTGTCATCCAACAAATAATATCTTTTACGCTCAATGACTTTCTATGTTATTGACATGTACAATGACTCGTAATGCAAGGTGATCACCGAGCAAATCCCCAACTATCTCAACACTCATCCTCGATCCACCTGTATTGAAGAGTACCACATGCTCCAATCTCCCTCCACGTATATGAGTAGGCTCATCATTACCCAGTATTCTAACATCATCATCATACTTCCCCCAAAAATGTAACCATTTTCTACCATTGATATTGCTAGGTTCTGCAGTACCCAGAACTTCATGTCTTGCATTAATACCACCAACCAAGACAGTCATTCGTAAATATACACTCTGGCATATCATCAATGTCCACACCTTGAAGATGTACATGAATATTAACAGTACATATAGATCTCCCTTGGTGGAGGTTGACTCTAGCACACAAACTTTGAGGATGTACATAGATATTAACAATACATATAGATCGATGGCCTTGGAGGAGGTAGACTATAACACACAAACTTTGAGGATGAATATAAACATCAACAATACATATAGATCTTCCTCGGAGAAGGTTGACTTTAACAGACAAAACTTTCAACCCCATTTTGCTCGTTAGTTAACACTAATTCAACCGGCACATTTTTCCGAACATAAGTTAACAGTCCTCTTGTATCATTTCTTTTATCAGCTGGTAAACAGAAACATTGATAATCATGCAAATCTATTGAGCTGCCATCCTCTGTGCCCATGTCTTGTACAGTTATAACATCCACCTTATACAACAGCGCATAAGCATGCACATCTGTGGTCTTAGTACGTAAGCTTTTTATATTCCAAGAAAGAATACCTAATCTATGGTCTTCCATTTTCCCTACTTACAATTGAAACTAACTGTATTCTCTCATTCACAAATTGTTCCATCACATCTTTCACTCGTGTTGATACCTTATGACGTAATACTTCAGGGATGTCAGCCCACCTGCGGGTTATCTCTTTCCTAATGTCCACATTTCCGCTCCCCCGGAGCCAGGATGGTTGGTCAGTGTTTATCACTGTATTGTTATCAGCCTTCTCTTCTCTCTCTCTCTCTCTCTCTCTCTCTCTCTCTCTCTCTCTCTCTCTCTCTCTCTCTCTCTCTTGCACCCCACCCCACCCCACCTTTCTATGTTTACAAACATCAGCAGTTACATTCTGATTGTCTTCTACCTTTTTCCTAAGTGCCTGAATTTCTTGTCAGAGTTGAACTACTGCACCAAACACATCACTGAGGATGTCATTTACCTTATCATCTGGAGTGGTTCTCGGTGCAGCCTTTGCATCACTTCGTGTCACCTTCAACGTGTCATTCTGTTCCATTCTCTTCTCCCAGACGTTTTCAGTGGGAGGTAGCGCTGTCTCTTCTGTAATTCCTCGTCCATCCTCCCTTTCCCGCTGCTGCACTTCCTCCACGGTCGGTCACCAGGCGCCGAGCACATGTGGTCTTTTACTGCAAACTGGTGACCCTGCATTATGCGCACCGCCACAGTTGCAACAGGACGGCGCAACACGTTGGCCAGACTTTATTTCATTTCCACATTCCATTGAATCATGATTTTTTCCACAGTAACGACAACGATATTTACTTTGGCATTTCCAGGCCATCCTCCTACTGCACTTGTAACACAAAACAGGATGTTCAAAGAACTTTGCAAGTCTCCTGTATCTATTCAAGAGACGAATATCTCCCGAACGTCTCCCTTCATCAAGACTGCCACTTGTTTCTTCTTTTCTCCCCGGATTTCATGTCGCTTTGCCCATACGAATCATGTATCATCAAGAAGGAAACCAGGATCCAGGATAACCTTAGTGTGTTGTTCTGTGTCTTGGGATATCGTTAATATCACCTCCTCAAACCCTGTCGTCATCAGAAACATCACTGCTTCATCTCCAGCCACAATCAGATAGAAATCACTACCCCTTCCTTAAGCAGAGGTTCAAACATCTTATGCTGCCTTCTCAGCTTAGCAGCCCACAGTAACTGCTCATAAGATGTCATGCGTAAGTCACTTGGCAAGTTCAACCTCCTCCTACCTGAACTGTTTCCTCCACCCGAGGAGCTCGTCACATTGGCACTGTCACCAGGATTCATTCGACCAACTTGCTGCGTTCGGTTCCTAGTTGTAGTTTTCTTTCTGCTTTCTTCTCCTTACGCATTCTTTTCCTTCCTGTCGTTCTGGACTTCGTCACTATCACTTCCTTCACTTTGCTTGAGTCTCTCTCTCGCCTCCTCTTCTTTTCCTTTCTATTGATCACCTCTTGAAAACCGTCTGTCACCTCCATTGTTGTTGGTCGCGTATCATTTTCTGATTCGCAACTTGAAAGCTGCAGGTCGTCGTCTATGCAGTTCATTAAACAATCCTTTCTTGCTTAGCCAAATTCTTCTCGTGTTTCTGCACACCACTTGCCCCAGACATGGTGCAAAGCTTGGACAACCGACGATGAAATTCGAAACTCTTGCTGCAGGGCGAGAGGTGAGGAACGTCTGACAAGCACGGTGGTGTCCAAAGGAATCAGTGCAGGTCGAGATGCATTCGAATAGATTCGAAAATTTGCTTCATATCCACATGACTAAACGCACACAGTATCAACCATTAAAGTTGTTTAGCATATCCTCGTTATGTATTCCTCCATATGATAACCAAATGATAACCAATAACAACCAAATCTGAATAGCAGGTCATCAAACATTCTAAGTAGACCAAGACTCGATACAACGAGCAGTGAAGCAGTCTGAGTTGACCAAAGTCGCAATGGAACAGCACCGAGTTTAGGGTAACAGTCTACTGAAGTAGGTCCATCGTTGTATATTTGTGATGATATTATATGCCGCCAGTGATGGAAAATACATGTTATTACATAATTATGGACCGTAATATTGAGACTAGAAATTGATTCAGGCCCATGAATGTGCCTGGTGTTGATGTAGTGGTGTGGACGTGCGGGCTAACAATATGGAAGGCTGTTTGTGTGTGTGTGTGTGTGTGTGTGTGTGGTGAGGCCGGATTCTCACATACTCATATAGTTGCTAAGGTCGAATATTGTGTGGAGGGGTGGGCCACTAGGCCGTGTGTGTGTGTGTGTGTGTGGAGGCAGGTGTGAAAGCGAGGCGAGGCGGGTGTGACAGCTCGCAAACCCCAACTCCGCCTTCCTCTCCACTGTAGCTGCCTACCTCATGAGCTAATTGTGTTTTCATTTACTACAGAGTAAATATTATGGGAGTTATGTAGTTTACACAGGACCCGATATTTCGATAATTTGTGTGATAACTTTGATGAATATTATGCTGGTATGTTCCTCACACCAGGCCACATTTATGGGCCTGAATCAATTTCTAGTATTAATATTGTTGGCCATAATTATGTAATAACATGTATTTTCCATCACTAGCGGCATATAATTGCATGTCTAACCTATTCTAAACCTTACCCCTCTTAGGGAAATGTGAACTTTAAACACCCACTGCTGGACACAGAGTCCAACCATTAGTAAAATAGATAACTCACCTCTTGTATGTTATAATTTTTTTTTTTTTGTAGCAAATGACATTTTGTTTATACTCTTGAACACAAAGTAACCTAACCAAACCTAACCTAACTTAACCTAACCTTCCACACCACGCCACGGTCGCCACCACAGGAGACAGAGCCCAGTCGTCACAGAAAACCTAAGTTCTGTGCACTGCTCTTGCAGACAACACATCCTAATCTGTGATAACCTAACCAAGTGGAAGATGATATTATTTACGACGAAACTGTTGTACAGTATGTAGAATTTTAGGTTTTGTGTGATGATTATGTCTCCGAAACTGTCGTGTCTAAACTACACAATTGGCAATGTTCTCCATAACGCAGTAATGCAGTGGATAATTATGACAAATATACATCTATATCCATTGTAAATCCTATTTCCAATGTTGTATACATGTATAATCATAAAACGGCCAAGTTCGGAGCACATAACTGCCATTACTCCTGTCCCCACTGCCTCCCACTTAGTGATCGCCTTCACACACACAAGAAACGTCGGTAATAAAGTATTGGTCAGGAGTTGAAACCTCACACACGTGATATCCTCCATCTAATCCAACATAATCAAATACGTAATAACAGGCTGGCAAATCTAGATTATAAGGAATTCTGGCTCATTATTCAATACTGTGTTGAGTTGCAATGTTACCATATCCGAAGCCTGAGTAGAATAATTGAGAAAAGTAGTGGATGGTATACACAGGTTACCATGAATTGCTCCACTTGTACAGTTACATGCATCCAACCAAACCAACAGTATTTATTACATTATTTTACTCATTGCCCTTCCCTGAACATCCAATTAATGATATTACAGACAGAGCAAATGATTAACATTTTTCCCTTCCCCCATTTGCCTCAATCATTGGATTCAGCCTGTCTGGAACTGAATCAACAAGACGTTGACAATAGTTTGGCAGACGTTTTAAACTTTCCCATTCGGCAGTGGCATGATTTACTATAGCTCCATCATTGCCCACACGTTCTCAATGACGTTGACGTCACACCCTTGGGTTGGCGTTACTATAACCTGAATATCCGGGTCTTCAGCAAACCAATCCCTGACCAAGCGGCTGGTGTAGACGGGGCTTTTAACATGAACGAATCGACTTGGGTTAGGCGCACGAGTGGCTGTAGCACGAATGGAGGGGGAAATTGCTTCAAGTATTTGTATATATTTCTCTGCATTAAGGAAACCGTTTTTATGTCAAGTCTCCTGGTTCCCCAGACCACATCCAACCATGGAAGCTCAGACTACAACGTCCACTTCTCAGTTCCTGTATGTTCTGCTCAGAATACCTGGAGTTCAGAGGTCGCCAACAAACATGAACCTTTGCAGCAGTTGTCTTGAACGATTTTTCGTCCGTCCAGACTACCAAGTTTCAAACAATTTCATTATTGCGGTCGTGCTTCCTTATTTGCCTGCGTTAGTCTTACCATCTTAGCGGAGATACAACACCTTATACCGCACTCATGAAGATGACGTCTCGTTCTTTCGGGATGATTCGGTAAACAGTTGATGTAAGTGGCTTCTCCATCACAACTTGGACGATATGGTAAACAGTTGATGTAAGTGGCTTCTCCATCACAGCTTGGACGATATGGTAAACAGTTGATGTAAGTGGCCTCTCCATCACAGCTTGGACGATATGGTAAACAGTTGATGTAAGTGGCTTCTCCATCACAACTTGGACGATATGGTAAACAGTTGATGTAAGTGGCTTCTCCATCACAGCTTGGACGATATGGTAAACAGTTGATGTAAGTGGCTTCTCCATCACAGCTTGGACGATTCGCTGATCATCCTCAAGAATCACAAATCTTGGTCGACCACCTCTTGGACGTGTAGCTTATCTCCCTCTCCATCTGATGACCGTATCCACTTGGTCACAGTTTTAACGCCGCGCTCCGTGGCCCGTGCGATGGCTGCCATTGTCATACCAGCGTTCCTCATACCAATGATGCTCCACTTTTGCTAACAACCTCGGGACGGTCTGCACGGTGCATTGGCCTATGCACTCTCTATTGGATCCGACGTCGACGGTCTCGGTCCATTCTGCAAGATGCAGATAATAACATTATCCCGTGTGTTGCAGAACAGGCTACCAACATATTATAATCCCAGTCGACTGTTCACCTGGCCCTACACATTAACTCATTTGTAAATTTATTTAAGATTCGGACATGGTAATATTGCAAGTCAGCAAAGTATTGAATGATAAGCCAGAATTCCTTAAGATCTAGATTTTCCAGTCTAAGTTATTACGTATTTGATTATGTTGGATTAGATGGAGGATATCACGTGTGTGAGGTTTCAACTCCTGACCAATACTTTATTAGCGACGTTTCTTGTGTGTATGAAGGCGATCACTAAGTGGGAGGCAGTGGGGACAGGAGTAATGGCAGTTATGTGCTCCGAACTTGGCCGTTTTATGATTATACATGTATACAACATTGGAAATAGGATTTACAATGGTTATAGATGTATATTTGTCATAATTATCCACTGCATTACTGTGTTATGGAGAATATTGCCAATCGTGTGGTGGCGACCGTGGCGTGGTGTGGAAGGTTAGGTTAACGTAGGTTAGGTTAGGCTAATTTGTGTTCGACAGTATAAAGAAAATGTCATTTGCTACAAATTTTTTTTTTATAACATACAGGAAGTGAGTTATTTATCTTATTGATGACTGGACTCTGAGTCCAGCAGTGGGTGTTTAAAGTTCATATTCCTCTAAGTGGGGTTGGGTTTAGAATAGGTTAGACAAGCAATTATATGCCGCCAGTGATGGAAAATACAGGTTATTACATAATTATGGCCAACAATATTAATACTCGAAATTGATTCAGGCCCATAAATGTGGCCTGGTGTGAGGAAAATACCAGCATAATATTCATCAAAGTTAACACCAAAATTATCGAAATATCAGGTCCTGTGTAAACTACATAACTCCCATAATATTTACTCTGTAGTAAGTGAAAACACAATTAGCTCATGAGGTAGGCAGCTACAGTGGAGAGGAAGGCGGAGTTGGGGTTTGCGAGCTGTCGCACCCGCCTCGCTTCGCTTTCACACCTGCCTCCACACACACACACACACACACAGCCTAGTGGCCTGCCCCTCCACACAGTATTCGACCTTAGCAACTATATAAGTATATGAGAGTCCGACCCCACCAGCATAACCACACACACAATCATTGTGAGTGGACATAACATTGTAAATGATACAATTGTATTTGGCATTAAGTATGACAGTAATTGTTATCGCTAGCCAAATACACTATAGCTTGATCACATTAAGCATGCAACAGGAATAAGTTGATGGTCATTTAATGTGCACCTTTTCACACACAGCCTTTTGATTGTTAACCCGCACGTCCACACCACTACATCAACACAAGGCACATTTAAGGAACTGAATCAATTTCTAGTCTCAATATTGCGGTCCATAATTATGTAATAACATGTATTTTCCATCACTGGCGGCATATAATATCATCACAAATATACGACGATGGACCTACTTCAGTAGATTGTTGCCCTAGACTCGGTGCTGTTCCATTACGACTTTGGTCAACTCAGACTGCTTCACTGCTCGTTGTTTCGAGTCTTGGTCTACTTAGAATGTTTGATGACCTATTATTCAGATTTGGTTTTCATTGGTTATATGGAGGAAAATATGACGAAGATATGCTAAACAGCATAAATGGTTGATACTGTGTGCGTTCAGCTCTTAATGGTTTACACCATTATTCGTGTGGATACGAAGCAAAGTTTCGAAACTATTCGAATACATCTCGACCGGCACTACCGTTGTCACTGATCACTTGCCGTATGAAAACAGACATCAGAGTGGCTCTAACCTTCATATCTTATCATACAACAATGAATATGTAACTGATTATGACTATCGATAACACATGATTGACAGACAATAATTTCTTACTTTATCACATCAGCGTCACAGTTCTGTCTTGTGTGTGTGTGTGTGTGTGTGTGTGTGTGTGTTGTGACGTTGTTATACAGACTCGCCGTACAGCAAGGAGTGGGGACTGCACAGGCCCACACACACACACACACGGACCCCCAAGGACTTTCATGAGTGACTGTATTCTTTCTCCTCCTCAGTGCAGTGTTACCAGCTCAGTTGATATTAACATACTATCTACGTGTTTACGAACTCAGTGGCTGTGTACCTCATATATTTATGACCATGTTTATGCTTAAAGTGTACTTTAGCAACGTTCATGCCTGCCTGCTGATGCAAACAGTCAACGTATTCTTTCATTTCTCATTTGGGCTTGGTGTCCAGCGTGCATGCGCACGGGCTACGCATAACTGGGTGCGCACTACTTAGCAAGTCGTATTTCTCGCAAGTTGATCAGCTGCTCAGTGGGTTCAGATGCCTTACTAATTGTTTATTGCATAGTTTAATGCCGAGTTTGATTCGTGTGGGATCTTCTTGTATATAACATAGATAATGATAGTGATTTCTCAGCAACTTTGGCACTAGGAAAGACTGAGAAGAGAGGAGAAGGCTCTTCAACATATAGACATAAAAGCCGAGGACGTACTTTTAGCAATAAACGGAATTAAACTATATAAAAACGGCAGACACCTGATAAGTTTTATCTGAGAACAATGAAAGAGGCGAAAAATGAGATACTTAAGCCCTTGACTGCCCTTCTCAATAAGCCACTTGCTACAGGAAAAGTTCTAGATGAATGCAAGTTTGTCAGTGTAACACCATTATCAAAGAAAAGGTATAAGTCACTGCCTGGTAATTATCATCCTGTTAGCTTAGCGTCTATAGTTGGAAAACTTGTGGAAAACATCAATCGATATAGAATTGTAAACTGTATAGAGGATCAACTCTTAATAAACGATTCGCATCCTGATTTTCGACAAAATCGCTCATGTCTGACAAAACTGCTTGATTTCTTTTACGATGTAATCAACATGTTCGACGAGAGTAAAGCAGTTGATGTTATCTATCTAGACTGTCAAAAAGGTTTCGATAAGGTTCCGTATCAAAGATAACCAGCAAAATTAAGTCACATGGTACTGATGGGGTTGTGTTAAGTCACATGGCACTGATGGGGTTGTATTAAGTCACATGGTACTGATGGAGTTGTGCTTCAGTAGATAGGAAAATGGTTAACTGGCCTTAAACAAAGAGTTGTGATTAATGGTCAAGCCTCATAATTGTTAGATGTAAAAAGTGGAGTGCCACAAGGATCAGTCTTCGCAACGGTTCTCTTTCCCATATATATTAATGACATTGATAATGGGCTGCATTGCAAGATATCAAAATTCGCTGATGATGCAACGCTGGGCAATGATTCTACACATGAACTTGAACGTCTAAAGTTGAAACTGACATAAACATACTGATGACCATCGTTGATAGAATAGAGAAAATGTGTAGGGGACAGGACAGAACCTTGAGGGACACCACAGTTAATGGAGAAAGGGGAAGAGGCTGCTGGGCTCATACATGGAAAGCGAATTTTGTTATTGATATGTGCAAAGTTTTACATCGGTAGAAAAAACGAAAAGTCAAACAACAGTATGAATACTGTCGAAATGCAAAATGTAGATATAGACTTGGGTGTAGTAATCTCTGATGACATAAAACCAAGTAAGCAGAGCACAGCAGTGAAAAAAAGGCGAAGAATATTCTTGATTTCATTGGTACAGCCTTCGAATCTAAGTTCAGGGAAATCATCGTTACTCTTTATAATTCATTGGTTCGTCCACGTCTTGAATACTGTGTTCAGTTCTGGTCACCCTACCTTATTAAAAAAGAGACATCAACAGAACGGAGAGAGAACAGCGTCGAACACCCAGATTATTTCAGGACTGAGAAGCAAATCCTACGAGATGAGATCGTACGACTTGAATCTATTCAACATAGACGGTCAAGAGATAATCTGATACAAGTATTCAAACTGATCAAAGGCTTTGATTATCTCGATCTGTTAGATTACCAAAGACTTGACTCATCAGACTCTACTTGTAGTAATGGATGCAAACTCGTGGGCAAACGATTTTTACTTCGAATGAAGCGAAGTGCTTTGTAAAGTCTTCAACAAAATTGTTAAGGTATGAAATGATTTGCCAGGTACAGTTGTTGAAAGCAGTATCATAATTACGTTTAAGAACAAACTTGATAAATGTTTCGCTTCAAGTCCGTAACTTTCATTATTTGCGACTCAAGTGAACATGACAACATGAAGGTTATTCTCCTTGAATTATCTGTATACCTTCTACCTTATACCACACGAATCTGTGAGTTTCTGATACTTATCAGTATCACAAACTGCATAGAAAGGACCTAATAGTCTGTTGCTGTTTGAATTCCTTTGTATTTCTTTGTATTTTCTTGTATAACCGCTGTATCATCCTGTAAGGATATTCCATCCGCCACTCACAGGTTCCACAACCGTTTTGCATTGTCTCAAACACATTTGTTTCATTTTCCCTCTAATCATGTCTTCTCTCCCTAACCATCCTGATAAAGTTACAACAGGCTTAGGCCTGTCGAGCTGTTTTCCTCTAAACACCACTTTCAGTTTTAGTGACAGGGAAAAAAGACACATATATTATAAACTTAATAAATATATAGAGAGAAATCTAACTGTAAATTTTGACTGGATCGAAATTTGTTACATATTTCAAGCGAGTCATTAACGTGTCCAACACAAACACATTGTGGTTAGTAACTTCAGTTTAGCGAGTCTCTTATATCCTCTTTGTTAAGAAAAGAGAACATCACGCCCATATACTGACTATCAACTAATACTTTATGTATATAAAGATAGAATTCTTTGGGTCATGTAGCAAAAAGTCGAAAGTAGTGTTGTGATCATCATGGTGCGGCGCGGAGTGATACACGCTAGGCAGTCAATTGGACAGTTCCTCAGCTGACTGGCTGCAGTTGAGTATAAACCCGACTAAGTAATGACACATCTTCAGTAAGACCTCATCTGCTTCACAAATCCAGGTCAGTTGTTATAATAAAACAGATATCTAATACGGTAATATAAAGAATAGTTATTTTTCGTCCTGTTGGTAGCATTAGTCCAGGAACAGTGAAAAGTTACGAATCGAATGATCAGATTGCCTCTTTTCCGATGGTCTGGCCGGCCAGGATCTGTGTCCACATTTTCTCTCACGGGTCGCTCATGTCTGGATCTGACCATCGCAGATTACATACATGTGAAGGAAAGAAGTGATAAACAGGCAAGACATCAATCTTTTTGAACATTGTTAAGATGGTATGACTTTTCTCCATCACCATCCAACATACCCATGTTTGTGTGTAGCCTCTGTTGCTTACAATAAGCTCGTCCTCCCGTTTGATGCTGGAGTATGACCAGTAGAGCAGGACTGAAACTAAACCAAATATCATAAGGGCAGATCCACACGTGCAACCTTCATACTGACTTCTCTATCCATCATCATCCATCGTCCTAACCTTACTATCCATCACCATCCACAGTACTAACTTCCCTATCCATTACCATCCATCGTCCCAACCTCTCTGTCCGTCGTGTCTACCCCTGCAGTCATCGGGTCCGACCCGTCCACCCGAACCTCACGGTAACACGTGACCCCGCGCTCATCTCTGACCTCCTCCACAGGGACTGTGGCAGCGACGTCCTCTCCTGCAAGTTCTCTCCCGACGGGTCCTTGGTGGGCGCGGCTCTCAGGTCAGGACAAGTCAAGTTCTACAGCCAGGCTGGCATGCTGGCCTACACACTGCAGGTGAGGAAGATCAGGTCATCTCAGTCTTTCTCTTCCTAAACAAGGTCACTGTCGTGTGCGTTAGAAGTCACGCTGGGGTCAGGTCAAACTTCTCGCTTCCTGTTAAGCTCCACATGTAGGGTCAGACTGGCCTCATGTGGGGCGACACATGTGGGGTCAGACTGGCCTCATGTAGGCCGACACATGTGGGGTCAGACTGGCCTCATGTAGGGCAACACATGTGGGGTCAGACTGGCCTCATGTGGGGCGACACATGTGGAGTCAGACTGGCCTCATGTAGGCCGACACATGTGGGGTCAGACTGGCCTCATGTGGGGCGACACATATGGGGTCAGACTGGCCTCATGTGGGGCGACACATGTGGGGTCAGACTGGCCTCATGTGGGGCGACACATGTGGGGTCAGACCGGCCTCATGTAGGGCGACACATGTGGGGTCAGACTGGCCTCATGTAGGGCGACACATGTGGGGTCAGACTGGCCTCATGTGGGGCGACACATGTGGAGTCAGACTGGCCTCATGTAGGCCGACACATGTGGGGTCAGACTGGCCTCATGTGGGGCGACACATATGGGGTCAGACTGGCCTCATGTGGGGCGACACATGTGGGGTCAGACTGGCCTCATGTGGGGCGGCACATGTGGGGTCAGACCGTCTCATGTAGGGCGACACATGTGGGGTCAGACTGGCCTCATGTAGGGCGACACATGTGGGGTCAGACTGGCCTCATGTAGGGCGACACATGTGGAGTCAGACTGGCCTCATGTAGGGCAACACATGTGGGGTCAGACTGACCTCATGTAGTGCGACACATGTGGGGTCAGACTGGCCTCATTTGGGCGACACATGTGGGGTCAGACTGACCTCATGTAGGCCGACACATGTGGAGTCAGACTGGCCTCATGTAGGGCGCCACATGTGGAGCCAGACTGACCTCATGTGGGGTCAGACTGGCCTCATGTGGGGCGACACATGTGGAGTCAGACTGACCTCATGTAGGGCGCCACATGTGGAGTCGGACTGGCCTCATGTGGGGCGACACATGTGGGGTCAGACTGGCCTCATGTAGGGCGACACATGTGGGGTCAGACTGACCTCATGTAGGGCGCCACATGTGGAGCCAGACTGACCTCATGTGGGGCGACACATGTGGGGTCAGACTGGCCTCATGTAGGGCGACACATGTGGAGTCAGACTGGCCTCATGTAGGGCGACACATGTGGGGTCAGACTGGCCTCATGTAGGGCGACACATGTGGGGTCAGACTGACCTCATGTGGGGCGACACATGTGGGGTCAGACTGACCTCATGTAGGGCGACACATGTGGGGTCAGACTGGCCTCATGTAGGGCGACACATGTGGGGTCAGACTGGCCTCATGTAGGGCGACACATGTGGGGTCAGACTGGCCTCATGTAGGGCGACACATGTGGGGTCAGACTGGCCTCATGTAGGGGCGACACATGTGGGGTCAGACTGGCCTCATGTAGGGCGACACATGTGGGGTCAGACTGGCCTCATGTAGGGCGACACATGTGGGGTCAGACTGGCCTCATGTAGGGCGACACATGTGGGGTCAGACTGGCCTCATGTAGGGCGACACATGTGGGGTCAGACTGGCCTCATGTAGGGCGACACATGTGGGGTCAGACTGGCCTCATGTAGGGCGACACATGTGGGGTCAGACTGGCCTCATGTAGGGCGACACATGTGGGGTCAGACTGGCCTCATGTAGGGCGACACATGTGGGGTCAGACTGGCCTCATGTAGGGCGACACATGTGGGGTCAGACTGGCCTCATGTAGGGCGACACATGTGGGGTCAGACTGGCCTCATGTAGGCCGACACATGTGGGGTCAGACTGGCCTCATGTAGGGCGACACATGTGGGGTCAGACTGGCCTCATGTAGGGCGACACATGTGGGGTCAGACTGGCCTCATGTAGGGCGACACATGTGGGGTCAGACTGGCCTCATGTAGGGCGACACATGTGGGGTCAGACTGGCCTCATGTAGGGCGACACATGTGGGGTCAGACTGGCCTCATGTAGGGCGACACATGTGGGGTCAGACTGGCCTCATGTAGGCGACACATGTGGGGTCAGACTGGCCTCATGTAGGGCGACACATGTGGGGTCAGACTGGCCTCATGTAGGGCGACACATGTGGGGTCAGACTGGCCTCATGTAGGGCGACACATGTGGGGTCAGACTGGCCTCATGTAGGGCGACACATGTGGGGTCAGACTGGCCTCATGTAGGGCGACACATGTGGGGTCAGACTGGCCTCATGTAGGGCGACACATGTGGGGTCAGACTGGCCTCATGTAGGGCGACACATGTGGGGTCAGACTGGCCTCATGTAGGGCGACACATGTGGGGTCAGACTGGCCTCATGTAGGGCGACACATGTGGGGTCAGACTGGCCTCATGTGGGGCGACACATGTGGGGTCAGACTGGCCTCATGTAGGGCGACACATGTGGGGTCAGACTGGCCTCATGTAGGGCGACACATGTGGGGTCAGACTGGCCTCATGTGGGGCGACACATGTGGGGTCAGACTGGCCTCATGTAGGGCGACACATGTGGGGTCAGACTGGCCTCATGTAGGGCGACACATGTGGGGTCAGACTGGCCTCATGTAGGGCGACACATGTGGGGTCAGACTGGCCTCATGTAGGGCGACACATGTGGGGTCAGACTGGCCTCATGTAGGCCGACACATGTGGGGTCAGACTGGCCTCATGTAGGGCGACACATGTGGGGTCAGACTGGCCTCATGTGGGGCGACACATGTGGGGTCAGACTGGCCTCATGTAGGGCGACACATGTGGGGTCAGACTGGCCTCATGTAGGGCGACACATGTGGGGTCAGACTGGCCTCATGTAGGGCGACACATGTGGGGTCAGACTGGCCTCATGTAGGCCGACACATGTGGGGTCAGACTGGCCTCATGTAGGGCGACACATGTGGGGTCAGACTGCCTCATGTGAGGGCGACACATGTGGGGTCAGACTGGCCTCATGTGGGCGACACATGTGGGGTCAGACTGGCCTCATGTAGGGCGACACATGTGGGGTCAGACTGGCCTCATGTAGGGCGACACATGTGGGTCAGATGACCTCATGTGGGCACAATGTGGGTCAGACTGCCTCATGTGGGGCGACACACTGTGGTGTAGATGTGTTAGTGTTAGGCTACTGCATGTGTATGATGTCCCTGAGTGTTAGTGTACACTGTGTGGGTAATGCTGATGGAGGCGAACCATGTGGTAGACTCTATTATGGTGGAATGTGTGGGTTGTGACTGTTGTTTTCGTAGGGCGACTATTTGTTGGGTGGGTGGCTATGAGTGGATGTGGGTAGATGTCATATGGTGGGTAACAGTGTGTGCCAGATGGCTATGTGGGTAAATGTTGGGGTAATTGTATGTGGGCGTGTGGGTAGACTGGTATGTGGGGAAGTTGTTGGGTGATGGCTATGTGGGCGACCATGTGGGTCGATGGCCTCATTTTGGTGCGCACATGTGTGGTAGACTGTATGTGGGGACACTGTGTTGGGTGCTGGTATGTGGTGATGTGTGGTGTGATGTATGTTGTGTGGTGTAGTGCTGGTGTGGTAGGGTATGTGTATTGTTGGTGGTCGATGTGTGGTGATGCTATGGGGGTGACTGTTGGTAATTTGTGGTATGTGTTGGTGGTTGTGGTATGTTGTGGTGTGATGTATGTTGTGGTTGTGGTATGTGTTGGTGTGGTGTATGTTGTGTGGTTGTGTGTTGTGTGTGTGTAGTTGGTGGTGTATGTTGTTGTGTGGTGTTTGTTGTTGTGTTGTTGTTGTTGTTTTTGGTTTTTTTTGTTTGGTGTTGTTTGTTTTGGTTTGTTGTGTTGTTTTTGGTGTTGGTTGTTGTTGTGTTTGGTTTGTGTTGTGTGTTGTTGTGTGGTTGTTTGTGTGTTTGTTGTTTGTGTTGTGTGTTGTGTTTGGTGTGTGTGGTGTGTATGTTTTTGTTGTTTGTTGTTTTTGTTGGTGTGTATGTTGTTGTGTGGTGGTTGTTGTTGGTTTGGTTGTTTGTGGTTGTTTGTTGTTGGTGTTAGTGTTTGGATTTTGTTTGTGTTTGTGGTGTTGGGTATGTTGTGTTGTGTTTGTGGTGTGTTGTTGTGTGTTGTTTTGTGGTTTTTGGTGTGTGGTTGTATGTTGTGTGATGGTGGTATGTGTTGGTGTTGTGGTATGTTGTTGGTGTGGTTGGTATGTTGTTGGTGGTGTGGTATGTTGTTGGTGTGGTTGTATGTTGTTGGTGTGGTTGTATGTTGTTGGTGTGGTGGTATGTTGTTGGTGTGGTGGTATGTTGTGGTGTGGTGGTATGTTGTTGGTGTTGTGGTATGTTGTTGGTGTGGTGGTATGTTGTTGGTGTTGTGGTATGTTGTTGGTGTGGTTGTATGTTGTTGTGTGGTTGTATGTTGTTGGTGTGGTGGTATGTTGTTGGCTGTGTGGTATGTTGTTGGTGTGGTGGTATGTTGTTGGTGTGGTTGTATGTTGTTGGTGTGGTGGTATGTTGTTGGTGTTGTGGTATGTTGTTGGTGTGGTGGTATGTTGTTGGTGTGGTGGTATGTTGTTGGTGTGGTGGTATGTTGTTGGTGTTGTGGTATGTTGTTGGTGTGTGTATGTTGTTGTGTGGTTGTATGTTGTTGGTGTGGTGGTATGTTGTTGGTGTGGTGGTGTATGTTGTTGTGTGGTGTATGTTGTTGTGTGTGGTATTTTGTTGATGTGGTGGTATGTTGTTGGTGTGTGGTATGTTGTTGGTGTGGTTGTATGTTGTTACTGTGGTGGTATGTTGTTGGTGTTGTGGTATCTTGTTGGTGTGGTGGTATGTTGTTGGTGTGGTGGTATGTTGTTGGTGTGGTTGTATGTTGTTACTGTGGTGGTATGTTGTTGGTGTTGTGGTATGTTGTTGTTGTGGTGGTATGTTGTTGTTGTTGTGGTATGTTGTTACTGTGGTGGTATGTTGTTGGTGTTGTGGTATCTTGTTGGTGTGGTGTATGTTTTGGTGGGTGGTTATGTTGTTTGTGTGTATTTGTTGGTGTGGTGTATGTTGTTGGTGTGGTGGTATGTTGTTGGTGTGGTGTATGCTTGTTGTGTGGTGGTTTGTTGTTGGTGTGGTGGTATGTTGTTGGCTGTGGTGGTATGTTGTTGGTGTGGTGGTATGTTGTTGTGTGGTGGTATGTTGTTGGTGTGGTGGTATGTTGTTGCTGTGGTGGTATGTTGTTGGTGTGGTTGGTATGTTGTTGGTGTGGTGGTATGTTGTTGGTGTGGTGGTATGTTGTTGGTGTGGTGGTATGTTGTTGGTGTGGTTGTATGTTGTTGGTGTGGTGGTATGTTGTTGGTGTGGTGGTATGTTGTTGGTGTGGTGGTATGTTGTTGGTGTTGTGGTATGTTGTTGGTGTGGTGGTATGTTGTTGGTGTTGTGGTATGTTGTTGGTGTGGTGGTATGTTGTTGGTGTTGTGGTATGTTGTTGTGTTGTGGTATGTTGTTGGTGTGTGGTATGTTGTTGGTGTGGTGGTATGTTGTTGGTGTGGTGGTATGTTGTTGGTGTGGTGGTATGTTGTTGGTGTGGTGGTATGTTGTTGGTGTTGTGGTATGTTGTTGGTGTGGTGGTATGTTGTTGGTGTGTGGTATGTTGTTGGTGTGGTGGTATGTTGTTGGTGTTGTGGTATGTTGTTGTGTGGTGGTATGTTGTTGGTGGTGTTGTGGTATGGTTTGTGGTGTGTTGTGGTTGTTGTTGTGTTGTGGTGGTTTTGTTGGTTTTGTGGTTGGTTGTTTTGTGGTGGTTGTTGTTGGTGTGTGTGGTATGTTTGTTGGTTGTGGGTTGTTTTTTGTTTGTGTGTTTGTGTGGTTGGGGTTATGTTTGTTGGTGTTGTGTTGTTTGGTGTTGGTAGTGGTTTGTTGTGTGGGTGTATGTTTTGGTGTGGTGGTATTTGTGTTGGTGGTATGTTGTTGGTGTTGTGGTATGTTGTTTATTGGTGGTATCTTGGTGTTGTGGTATGTTGTTGGTGTGTTGGGATGTTGTTGGTGTGGTGGTATGTTATTGATGTTGTGGTAGTTGTTGGTGTGGTGGTATGTTGTTGGTGTTGTGGTATGTTGTTGGTGTTGTGGTATGTTGTTTTGGTGTTGTGTTGTAGTTGTTGGTGTTGTGGTATCTTGTTGTGGTGGTATGTTGTTGATGTTGTGGTATCTTGTTGTGGTGGTATGTTGTTGGTGTTGTGGTATGTTGTTGGTGTGGTGGTATGTTTCTTAGTGTTGTGATATGAAGATGGTGTGGTGGTATGTTGGTGTGGTGGTATGTTGTTGGTGTGGTGCTATATTTGTTAGTGAAGTGGTATGTTGTTGGTGTGGTGGTATGTTGCTGATGTAGTGGGTTGTTACTTTTGTGGTATGTTGTTATTGTGGTAGTATGTTGCTGATGTGGTGGGATGTTTGTTAGTGTTGTGGTATGTTGTTGTTGTGGTGGTATGTTGCTGATGTGGTGGGATGTTTGTTAGTGTTGTAGTATGTTGTTGGTGTTGTGCTATGTGGATGAAAAGGTAGGTTGTTGCTAGAGCAGTATGTTGTTGCCGGGATGATATGTTGTGGCTTGTGTGGTATGTTGTTTATGGACTGGTATATTTTGTTGCTGTAGCAGTATGTTATTGACGGGAGGTGAGGTAGGGGTATACCTATGGGGTACAGGTCAGAGACCAAGCGATGAGCCTCATCATGAGCTCTTACCGTCTGGGGTGAAAGGTGTGCACAAACGGTGATCTGGGGAGACGGGGAGGTAAAGTAGGGTGGTGTATGGCTCACCCCACCTCATCAACACACACACACACACACACACACACACACACATTCAGCCAGCTGGGGGTATGTAAATATGGCCCCAGACGACACGTCTTAACTTTCCTACAGAGACGTCCCATACCTCAAGTCCCGCATCCCATCCCTTCTCCTCCCACTAACCACCCGAGTCCCTGGCCTGGCCTGGCCTGGGGCTTCACGAGGCCACATTACCATCCCGGGACGGAAGGGCGGCCGGTCCCTGACCAGTCCTCCGTCTCTCACTACATAATTCATCCCAAGAGGAACGAAGGCTTATCTTGGCATGACCAGCTGACTAGCAAAATGACCCGAACGGGCGAATTTCACCTCAGTTGCCTAACCGAGCCCACGGGGAAAACGAAACACGATAAGTTCCCAGGTGCACTTCCGTGTAATAATCACACCATCAGGGAAGATACTAGAAAGAAATATGAGTCAGCTGATATACAACGAAGAGACGTAGCTAGGACGCCATTTGGTAAACACGGGATTGTCCACGACACACAACGAGCGTATCATAAACTTATGTGGACAAGAAGGGATGAGAAACTGCAGAAGCTGGTGACTGAGTTTGGTTAAGTGTGTGAAAGAAGAAAGCTGAGAGTAAATGTGAAGAAGAGCAAGGTTATTAGGTTCAGTAGGGTTGAGAGACAAGTTGATTGGGAGACAAGTTTGAGTAGAAAAAAAAAAAAAATGGAGGAAGTGAAGTGTTTTAGATATCTGGGAGTGGATTTGGCAGCGGATGGAACCATGGAAGCGGAAGTGAGTCACAGGGTGGGGGAGGAGGCGAAAATTCTGGGAGCGTTGAAAAATGTGTGGAAGGCGAGGAGGTTGTGTGTGTGCGTGTGTGTGTGTGTGTGTGTGTGTGTGTGTTGGGGGGGGGGGGGGGGATTGGCCTGGGTAGCGACGTGCATGTTCAACTACTCTCCTTATGTTATCTTGATAATCATCCTACACTGATTTGGTTAATAACAGGTTGTGCTGTAAAGTTACCTGGGGATAACTTTATGTTATAAATATAAGCAATTACGAATTTCAGTGACGTAATGTTACGGGTAGCGTAACGAGATGAGAGCTACGATGTGTGTAGGTTGTTAAGGTCTTCAGTTTGATCGTTTTTCTGGCCAATGTTTAACAGTTTCGTTACTGTGGTCATCTCTATGTACTGAATGACTCTGCCAACCATCTTGCAGTTACTTTTCTACCCGTGTTGGAAAGCTTCAATAAATCGCCTAAAGTAATATATAAAATTGTTACGAACTTGTTTAATCGTTATCATCCATATATATATATATATATATATATATATATATATATATATATATATATATATATATATATATATATATATATATATTCTTTTCTTTCGTACTATTCGCCATTTCCCGCGATAGCGAGGTAGCATTAAGAACAGAGGACTGAGCCTTTGAGGGAATATCCTCAC
This sequence comes from Panulirus ornatus, assembly GCF_036320965.1. Lineage (NCBI taxonomy): Eukaryota > Metazoa > Arthropoda > Malacostraca > Decapoda > Palinuridae > Panulirus > Panulirus ornatus. Next base: position 7,521,308 of record NC_092260.1, read on the forward strand.
CTGGCCCCCTTCTCTGTTCCTTCTTTTGGAAAACTGAAAAAAATGAGAGGGGAGGATTTCCAGCCACCTGCTCCCTCCCCTTTTAGTCGCCTTCTACGACACGCAGGGAATACGTGGGAAGCATTCTTTCTCCCCTATCCCCAGGGATATATATATATATATATATATATATATATATATATATATATATATATATATATATATATATATATATATATGGGGATAGGGGAGAAAGAATACTTCCCACGCATTCCTAGCGTGTCGTAGAAGGCGACTAAAGGGAACGGGAGCGGGGGGCTAGAAACCCTCCCCTCTTTGTACTTTAACTTTCTAAAAGGGGAAACAGAAGAAGGAGTCACGCGGGGAGTGCTCATCCTCTTCGAAGGCTCAGACTGGGGTGTCTAAATGTGTGTGGATGTAACCAAGACGAGAAAAAAGGAGAGATAGGTAGTATGTTTGAGGAAAGGAACCTGGATGTTTTGGCTCTGAGTGAAACGAAGCTCAAGGATAAAGAGGAAGAGTGGTTTGGGAATGTCTTGGGAGTAAAGTCAGGGGTTAGTGAGAGGACAAGAGCAAGGGAAGGAGTAGCACTACTCCTGAAACACGAATGGTGGGAGTATGTGATAGAGTGTAGGAAAGTAAACTCTAGATTGATATGGGTAAAACTGAAAGTTGATGGAGAGAGATGGGTGATTATTGGTGCATATGCACGTGGGCATGAGAAGAAAGATCATGAGAGGCAAGTGTTTTGGGAGCAGCTGAATGAGTGTGTTAGTAGTTTTGATGCACGAGACCGGGTTATAGTGATGGGTGATTTGAATGCAAAGGTGAGTAATGTGGCAGTTCAGGGAATAATTGGTATACATAGGGTGTTCAGTGTTGTAAATGGAAATGGTGGAGAGCTTGTAGATTTATGTGCTGAAAAAGGACTGGTGATTGGGAATACCTGGTTTAAAAAGAGAGATATACATAAATATACGTATCTAAGTAGGAGAGAGGGCCAGAGAGCGTTATTGGATTACGTGTTAATTGATAGGCGTGTGAAAGAAAAAACTTTTGGATGTTAATGTGCTGAGAGGTGCAACTGGAAGGATGTCTGATCATTATCTTGTGGAGGCGAAGGTGAAGATTTGTAGAGGTTTTCAGAAAAGAAGGGAGAATGTTGGGGTGAAGAAAGTGGTGAGAGTAAGTGAGCTTGGGAAGGAGACTTGTTTGAGGAAGTACCAGGAGAGACTGAGGACAGAATGGAAAAAAGGTGAGAACAAAGGAGGTGAGGGGATAGGAGGAGGAATGGGATGTATTTAGGGAAGCAGTGATGGAGTGCGCAAAAGATGCTTGTGGCATGAGAAGTGTGGGAGGTGGGTTGATTAGAAAGGGAAGTGAGTGGTGGGATGAAGAAGTAAGATTATTAGTGAAAGAGAAGAGAGAGAGGCATTTGGACGATTTTTGCAGGGAAAAAAATGCAAATGAGTGGGAGATGTATAAAAGAAAGAGGCAGGAGGTCAAGAGAAAGGTGCAAGAGGTGAAAAAGAGGGCAAATGAGAGTTGGGGTGAGAGAGTATCAATAAATTTCAGGGAGAAGAAAAAGATGTTTTGGAAGGAGGTAAATAGAGTGCGTAAGACAAGGGAGCAAATGGGAACTTCAGTGAAGGGGGCTATTGGGGAGGAGATAACAAGTAGTGGTGATGTGAGGAATTGGAGTGAGTATTTTGAAGGTTTGTTGAATGTGTTTGATGATATAGTGGCAGATATAGGGTGTTTTGGTCGAGGTGGTGTTAAAGGTAGTGGGTTAGGGAAAATGATTGAGTAAACAGAGAAGAGGTAGTAAAAGCTTTGCGGAAGATGAAAGCCGGCAAGGCAGCAGGTTTGGATGGTATTGCAGTGGAATCTATTAAAAAAGGGGGTGACTGTATTGTTGACTGGTTGGTAAGGTTATCTAATGTATGTATTATTCATGTTGAGGTGCCTGAGGATTGGCGGAATGCTTGCATAGTACCATTGTACAAAGGCAAAGGGGATAAGAGTGAGTGCTCAAATTACAGAGGTATAAGTGTGTTGAGTATTCCTGGTAAACTATATGGGAGGGTATTGATTGAGAGGGTGAAGGCATGTACAGAGCATCAGATTGGGGAAGAGCAGTGTGATTTCAGAAGTGGTAGAGGATGTGTGGATCAGGTATTTGCTTTGAAGAATGTATGTGAGAAATACTTAGAAATGCAACTAGATTTGTATGTAGCATTTATGGATTTGGAGATGGCATATGATAGAGTTGATAGAGATGCTCTGTGGAAGGTATTAAGAATATATGGTGTGGGAGGCAAGTTGTTAGAAGCAGTGAAAAGTTTTTATCGAGGATGCAAGGCATGTGTACGTGTAGGAAGAGAGGAAAGTGATTGGTTCTCAGTGAATGTAGGTTTGTGGCAGGGGTGTGTGATGTCTCCATGGTTGTTTAGTTTGTTTATGGATAGGCTTGTTAGGGAGGTGAATGCAAGAGTTTTGGAAAGAGGGGCAAGTATGCAGTCTGTTGTGGATGAGAGAGCTTGGGAAGTGAGTCAGTTGTTGTTCGCTGATGATACAGCGCCGGTAGCTGATTCGGATGAGAAACTGCAGAAGCTGGTGACTGAGTTTGGTAAAGTGTGTGAAAGAAGAAAGTTAAGAGTAAATGTGAATAAGAGCAAGGTAATTAGGTACAGTAGGGTTGAGGGTCAAGTCACATGGGAGATAAGTTTGAATGGAGAAAAACTGGAGGAAGTAAAGTGTTTTAGATATCTGGGAGTGGATCTGGCAGCGGATGGAACGATGGAAGCGGAAGTGAATCATAGGGTGGGGGAGGGGGCGAAATTTCTGGGAGCCTTGAAGAATATTTGGAAGTCGAGAACATTATCTCGAAAAGCAAAAATGGGTATGTTTGAAGGAATAGTGTTTCCAATAATGTTGTACGGCTGCGAGGCGTGGGCTATGGATAGAGTTGTTCGCAGGAAGGGTGGATGTGCTGGAAATGAGATGTTTGAGAACAATATGTGGTGTGAGGTGGTTTGATCGAGTGAGTAATGTAAGCGTAAGAGAGATGTGTGGAAATAAAAAGAGTGTGGTTGAGAGAGCAAAAGAGGGTGTTTTGAAATGGTTTTGTCACATGGAGAGAATGAGTGAGGAAAGATTGACCAAGAGGATATATGTGTCAGAAGTGGAGGGAACGAGGAGAAGTGGGAGACCAAATTGGAGGTGGAAAGGTGGAGTGAAAAAGATTTTGAGTGATCGGGGCCTGAACATGCAGGAGGGTGAAAGGCGTGCAAGAAATAGAGTGAATTGGAACGATGTGGTGTACCGGGGTCGACGTGCTGCCAATGGATTGAACCAGGGCATTTGAAGCGTCTGGGGTAAAGCATGGAAAGTTCTGTGGGGCCTGGATGTGGAAAGGGAGCTGTGGTTTCAGTGCATTATTACATGACAGCTAGAGACTGAGTGTGAACGAACGGGGCCTCTGTTGTCTTTTCCTAGCGCTACCCCGCACACATGAGGGGGAGGGGGATGTTATTCCATGTGTGGCGAGGTGGCCATGGAAATAAATAAAGGCAGACAGTATGAATTATGTACATGTGCATATATGTATATGTCTGTGTGTGTATATGTATGTGTACATTGAGATGTATAGGTATGTATATTTGTGTGTGTGGACGTGTATGTATATACAAGTGTATATGGGTGGGTTGGGCCATTCTTTCGTCTGTTTCCTTGCGCTACCTCGCTAACGCGGGAGACAGCGACAAAGCAAAATAAATGAATAAATATATAGATAAAAAAAAGTATATATATATATATATATATATATATATATATATATATATATATATATATATATATATATATATATATATATATACATATTATATTTTTTATTATACTTTGTCGCTGTCTCCCGCGTTTGCGAGGTAGCGCAAGGAAACAGACGAAAGAAATGGCCCCACCCCCCCCCCCCCCCATACACATGTATATACATACGTCCACACACGCAAATATACATACCTACACAGCTTTCCATGGCTTACCCCAGACGCTTCACATGCCTTGATTCAATCCACTGACAGCACGTCAACCCCGGTATACCACATCGCTCCAATTCACTCTATTCCTTGCCCTCCTTTCACCCTCCTGCATGTTCAGGCCCCGATCACACAAAATCTTTTTCACTCCATCTTTCCACCTCCAATTTGGTCTCCCTCTTCTCCTTGTTCCCTCCACCTCCGACACATATATCCTCTTGGTCAATCTTTCCTCACTCATCCTCTCCATGTGCCCAAACCACTTCAAAACACCCTCTTCTGCTCTCTCAACCACGCTCTTTTTATTTCCACACATCTCTCTTACCCTTACGTTACTTACTCGATCAAACCACCTCACACCACACATTGTCCTCAAACATCTCATTTCCAGCACATCCATCCTCCTGCGCACAACTCTATCCATAGCCCACGCCTCGCAACCATACAACATTGTTGGAACCACTATTCCTTCAAACATACCCATTTTTGCTTTCCGAGATAATGTTCTCGACTTCCACACATTCTTCAAGGCCCCCAGAATTTTCGCCCCCTCCCCCACCCTATGATCCACTTCCGCTTCCATGGTTCCATCCGCTGCCAGATCCACTCCCAGATATCTAAAACACTTCACTTCCTCCAGTTTTTCTCCATTCAAACTCACCTCCCAATTGACTTGACCCTCAACCCTACTGTACCTAATAACCTTGCTCTTATTCACATTTACTCTTAACTTTCTTCTTCCACACACTTTACCAAACTCAGTCATATATATATGTATATACATACATACATATATATATATATATATATATATATATATATATATATATATATATATATATATATATATATATTTTTTTTTTTTTTTTTTTTTTTTTTCATACTATTTGCCATTTCCCGCGTTAGCGAGGTAGCGTTAAGAACAGAGAACTGGGCCTTAGAGGGAATATCCTCACCTGACCCCCTTCTCTGTTCCTTCTTTTGGAAAATTAAAAAATAAAAAAAAAAAACCTAGAAAGGGGAGGATTTCCAGCCACCCGCTCCCTCCCCTTTTAGTCGCCTTCTACGACACGCAGGGAATACGTGGGAAGTATTCTTTCTCCCCCATCCCCAGGGATAATATATATATATATATATATATATATATATATATATATATATATATATATATATATATATATATATATATATATATACACACACACACACGCATCATGAGTTTCACGACAGTGATGCAGAGTGGCTTGATTGTTTATGCTAGTCAGCCTCCCGGTCACATGAGTGGTATCCCCTTGGCTCTGAGGGTTGGTTGGGGGAGGACGATTCCCTCTTCTCCAGTGTGTGTGTGTGTGTGTGTGTGTGTGTGTGTGTGTGTGTGTGTGTGTGTGTTTTATTTGGCCATGTGACACCTTGTATCCACGCTGGGGTGACAGTACCTGGCAATATGACCAAGACACGTGCAGGTGAACCTGGTTTGCTAACATGCTCTCCTTAAGCCACCAGGGACAGAGGAGCCGATATGTTGTCAACAACGGATTTCGTCATCACGCACCGTAGCCCAGCATGAGCAACCATCACCGGCAGACAGACAGACCTTGTGGTCAAAGGCACCACCTAGTACGAGAGATAGACTATATACTAAGAGAGGAGGTGTATGCAGACAGGAAGGCAATACGAAATAGTGTAACTACGAAGCCCTAAACATCTTGTACAGGGGAACAGACGTGGAGGCCGAGAGTTCCATGGTCTAGATACAGGGCAGAGTTATATCAGAATCTATGAAAGATTCAACCAGGGTGTTGGTGAGACGTACACCATCGATAGTGATGAGAGAGAGAGAGAGAGAGAGAGAGAGAGAGAGAGAGAGAGAGAGAGAGAGAGAGAGAGAGGCGGAGGAACATGTCTCCTGGGTGATATAGTAGAGTGAGAGACTCGCATGGACATGCTATAGAAGGAAACACAGGTATCAAGCAGCATTTGACAAATACAAGAAAGCCAGAGATGACTCCATCATCATAAGGGAAGAACGGGATCAGGCGCGAAGCCTACATGGTCCTTGTGTTGGTAGAGCTACAGAAAGTCTTTCGCAAGATTTTCTCGGTAGATTAACAGTTAAGGACCAAATCCCAGGGTTAAGGGACTCAGAAAGACACAAGTTAAACCAAGACATACGTGAGGAGATGAACACGATATTGTAGAATGTATCACACTTGAGAACCAGACAGTATCATTACATTCACCCAGGGAAGGAGATGATGCGTCAGAGAATATCGAAGATGTTCCTGTGGCAGTGATAGACATGTGAAGACATCGGACCTGCGCGGAGCCCTACTTGAGATAGCGTCTTGCCATTTGCACTCAAAAAGTGGGCAGACGTTAGCAATGTCGATTCCACTCGCCCTCCATGGATGTTTCGGTGGAATGGAAGGGAGCCAGTGCTGTTTCAGGACTCAAAAAAGGTGGCAGAAGAAACCCTGAATTATAGACAAACTAGCGAGAAAAACTTGCAAGATGCGAGAAAATATAATCAAAATGCATTTACATGAATACGTAACTGGCATTAACTGCCCGAGTGGGAGACAACATGGGTTCTGATGGGTTAAATTTTGAGTAACGCATCTGTTGGATTTCTGTGAACTAGTCCACAGTATCCCCGAGAAAAGGGACGGGATGAATTTCCCTGGCTTGCCAGAGGCCGTCTGATACTGTCCCTCGTGAGATATTGATGGTGGAGCTGAGGAGGACACCTCAGGCCAACCAAATGGCACTGGACAGAAGACGAACGTCAGGAGTTCCTTTTTCAAGTTGGCTGACGGGTAACGACTTGGGTACCGTAGGGCTTAGTGCTGGAGCCACAGCTGTTCCTGACCCACGTAAAGGATTCACGAGATGAGGCGTACATCAAAGATTTGCATAACAACGAAGACTGCGGAGAGTAGAGAAGAGTTAGAAGAGATTTGATAACCGAGGCCTTGACCAAGTTTACAACAGAATGGGTTTTCGGTATCACAAGAGAGAGAGAAGGTGTAGAGGAGGACAACTGAAAGCTGAGTTAGAGGAGTGTGAAAGTGGGGCGTGAGGAAGTCTAGCAGAGTGACCGACCACGAAACGAACCAGGTGAAGAACAAGTGAAGGCGGCTACCACTAGACCAGTCAAAATAAGCAGAGCCTTTGTGGTACAGTGATCAGCGTTGCGACACACCAATCTAATGGTTCATGTTCCGGATATGGAGGCAGGCTCACAGTCAACCCAGCTGTTCATCCTCCCCTTTGGAGCTGGTCCATGAATGGGTAAACTGAATGGCGTAAACTGGTATGTGTGTGTGTGTGTGTGTGTGTACATGGTACTAAGACATGATTCATAGAATACAAGGTTAACAGACAAGGCAACACAGATGTACAACTCTCTCCCCGTGACACACATACAGGAATCATATATGATAAAACACACACACACACACACACACACACACACACACACACACACACACACACACACACACACACATTCCTCTTCTGTCTGGAGGGTGAATGACGAGAGGGTCACCAGTGTTGGATGTTTGGCTTTGATTGCTGTTCGCTCACATCCCCAATCATTGATGCATCAGTACGACTGTGCAGGACCCCCATTATCTAGTGAACACGATAGATTATTTTAGAAGATATCTATTATTAGATGATTAATGAGTATCTAAGTTAGAGGCACAAAACCTTCAGCAAAAAAGAACTAATGTGTTTTGCTATGTAATAGAATTAGGTTAGAATTATGTTGTAGTGGTAGGTGTTAAGTTATCCCTCCCACATCATGATAACATAACTTGTGTCAACCACCTACAGTCCTCATCCATCGCTCTCTCTGTCCGCAGCTATCCAGCGATGCGGGCGGGCTACCGCCTCCCTCGGTGACCCCTCCCGCCACCTCCCTCATCTGGCTGCCGGGGGTCCACGCCGACGCCGTCCTCGCCACCTGTGAGTTCATCTCCCACATTTTCCCTCCCAATACTTACAGTACATTTTTATAAGTAATAGTAGTAGCCTGTACGTGCAAAAGTAGAGATCATTAAACGCAACTGCTTTTTGCGTAGTCTTATAGTGCGTGCGGTGAGTCTTTCCTCATAAAGCATATATTTGAGTAAAGGAATTACGTTATCTATTCATCTTATTCGCTTCCTTCAAGTCTTTCATCAACTCTGATCTGTTGACCAAAACTGACCACCGTACTCCAGATGAAGTCTGTTCAGGGTGGGTATCCTATCCTTTGTTCTGTAGTCTGGGATTCTCGTATACAAATAGCCTATTGCCTCCGTAGCTAAGATCACAATTGATATACAAATAGCCTATTGCCTCCGTAGCTAAGATCACAATTGATTATCATTCCGAGGTCCACTTCTTTCTTAACTTCTTGTGGAGGTTAACCATCAAGCATTCCCAACTCAAAACATATATTTTTGGGGTGAACAAAATTGCATAACTTTACATTTATCGACGCTGAAATCCGTCTGCAAAGTCTCTATCCACACTGCCTGTGAGACTGCAGGGCATCCTTACTTTGAGATGGCTGTTCCCCAATATGGTGAGTCCGGTCTGTAGGTCAGTGATGTATAATATGAGGAAAACTTATGGATCCTACGACTTAACATTGTGGAACTCCACCAGACACGTAAAGCCAATTGGTTGCTTCATTTAATACCATTGTTGCCGTTCAGAAAGTCATCACGCTAGCCATCCAAAGATTCGATCCTGTATGCCGTGAGCTTTGATTTTATTCAGCAATCTGTTTTATGGCATTTTATCGAAATGCTTTAAGAGAGGCCAAGTATAACTCATCAGCGGGTATTTTGGAGTCCCAGCCTGCCATGTATAATATGAATTAGAAATTCAGTTAGATCCGTTAAACTTGAACCTTTATTTAGGGAAGAAACGATTTTGACTAACGATTGTTTCCAACACTTCATCGAGAACCGAAGTCTGATGCAGCAGTAGTACGAAGCACATATCGGGTCTCCTCTTTTGAAAATTGTTAGTTACGTGAAAAGCTTTTCCTTCTTGCAATGATTGGATGAACATTTTGACGACCGGCTTGCTTCTTTCAGTATTCTGGGAGGAGATATCGTCTGAATCAGTTCATTTGTTCGGAGTTTGTATAGACACTTAAATCATCGTGGCATTAGTCAGCTCCAGAGTCCCGTATTTCATCTTCGTGGCATTAGTCAGCTCCAGAGTCCGTATTTCATTATCAGTGGCCAGGAATATGCTTTGCGCCGGTAGTTTATCAGAGAAGTTTTCGAAGGCGAACACTGATGAGTAGCCATCACTTAAGAAGAGTTGCAATGTGTTTACTGTTGCTTGATAAAGGGCTAATAGTAACCCTAATTTTTTTCCTTGTTTGGGAGTTATTAAAAAAGAAATCCTTAGGATCTGTTTCGAATTGTGGGAAACTATTTTTTCATTATTTTTCTCTTATGGTTCTGGTATTCTTGCGACATTCTCTTAGCAATCTTATATGAAAATGATTTTCGCCGCTTGAACTAAATGACCTGCAGACATTCTCGTTCCTCATTGGTTAATTAACTAATTGATTAATTAATCAAGTCATTGGTTACCTCATTCTTTGGACATGGCTCTTCCCTCACCCATTCCCTCTTCACCTTTCGACGGACGTTGATTATTTCAAGAAGTATATTGTATTGATAGAGTTACCTCGAATCTCAACTCTTTCCACTTATGTGATCAAGTATCATCCTTTACCTGAGTCATGGCACAATCGATCGAAGTCTGCTAATGAAGCAATCTATCAACGTTAAGTTAATCTGACATTGGCTACTGTCTTGTTCTCTTCGTTGTCATCGAACCAGCGGTTTACAGTGAATCTGAGACAAAATTGTGATCACTTTATTTCATAACTTTCTGTTGACCGCACTAATAAGAATCGTGTCTGTGAACATTACCATTATCTATTACCATCTTACGTTGGGTCTCTGACCATTAGCGGTCTTCTCTTCGTTCAATTAACCTGTGCCCCTTATGGTCACCCATCTGTCAAAAGGTCCCCTCTTATGTTGGGATTGTTCAGATTTCCAGTACTTTCTTTTTATCATTTATTAAGGATTTGATTTTGGACATCTTATGTGTTAATTCAGTACATAGTGTGTTAGTTAAAACTGTCGTGTTCGTATTCAGAACCTCAATTTAAGGAGTCTATCTTTTGAATATTTATTTATATCTATTATGCTTAACCGCCGTCTCCCGCGTTAGCAAGGTAGCGCAAGGAAAGAGACGAGGAATGGCCCAACCCACTCACATACATATGTATATACATAAACGCCCACACATGCACATATACATAAATATACATTTGAACGTATACATACATATACATACACAGACATATACGTATACACACATGTACACATCCATACTTCCTGCCTTCATCCATTTCCGTCGCCACCCCGCCACACACGAAAATAGCATCCCTCCTCCCCTACCAGAGAGGCAGCGGCAGGAACAGACAAAAAAAGGCTACATTCGTTTACACTCAGTCTCTAGATGTAATGTGTAATGCACCGAAACCACAATGCCCTTTTCACATGAAGACACCCTTCACATGCCCTGGCTCAATCCATTGACAGCACGTCGACCCCGGTATACCACATCGTTCCAATTCATTCTTTTCCTTGCACGCCTTTCACCATCCTATATGTTCAGGCCCCGATCGCTCAGAATCTTTTTCACTCCATCCTTCCACCCCCAATTTGGTCTCCCGCTTCTCTTTCTTCCCTCCACCTCTGACACATATATCCTCATAGTCAATCTTTCCTCACTCATTATCGAAATGTGTCCAAACCATTTCATCACACCCTCTTCTGCTCTCTTAACCACACTCTTTTTATTACCACACATCTCTCTTACTCTTTCATTATTTACTCGATCAAAGCACCTCACACCACATTTCATTTCCAAAACATCCACCCTCCTCCGCAAAACCCTATCTATAGCCCACGCCTTCCACACATTTTTCAACGCCCCCAGAACTTTCGCCCCTTCCCTAACCCTGTGACTCACTTCCCCTTCCATGGTTCCATCCGCTGCCAAATCCACTCCCGGATATCTAAAACACTTCACTTCCTCCAGTTTTTCTCCATTCAAACTTACCTCCCAGTTGACTTGTCCCTCAACCTTACTGTACCTAAAATCCCTGCTCTTATTCACATTTACTCTCAGCTTTCTTCTTTCACACACTTTACCAAAGTCAGTCACCAGCTTCTGCAGTTTCTCACTCGAATCAGCCACCAGCGCTGTATCATCAGCGAACAACAACTGACTCACTTTCCAAGCCCTCTCATCCACAACAGACTGCATACTTGCCCCTCTCTCCAAAACTCTTGCATTCACCTCCCTAATAACCTCATCCATAAACAAATTAAACAACCATGGAGACATCCGGCACCCTTGCCGGAAACCGACATTCACTGGAACCAATCACTTTCCTCTCTTCCTACTCGTACACATGCCTTACATCCTCGATGAAAAAATTTCACTGCTTCTAGCAACTTGCCTCCTACACCATATACTCTTAATACCTTCCAAAGAGCATCTCTATCAACTCTATCATATGCCTTCTTCAGATCCATAAATGCTACATACAAATCCATTTCTTTTTCTAAGTATTTCTCACATACATTCTTCAAAGCAAACACGTGATCCACACATCTTCTACCTCTTCTGAACACACTGCTCCTTCCCAGTATGATGCTCTGTGCATTCTTTCACCCTCTCAATCAATACCCTCCCATATAATTTCCCAGGAAAACTCAACAAACTTATGCCTCTGTAATTTGAGCACTCATCTTTATCCCCTTTACCTTTGTACAATGGCACTATGCATGCATTCCGCCAATCCACAGGCACTTAACCGTGAGCCATACACACACTGAATATCCTCACCAACCAGAAAACAATACAGTCGCCTTCTTTTTTGATGAATTACACTGTAATGCGATCCAAACCCTCCACCTTACCGGCTTTTATCTTCCGGAAAGCTTTCACTACCTCTTCTCGGTTTACCAAATTATTCTTATTGACCCTCTCACCTCGCACACCACCTCGACCAAAAAACCCTATAGCTGCCACTCTATCATCTAACACATTCAACAAACCTTCAGAATGCTCACTCCATCTCCTTCTCACATCACCACTACTTGTTATTACCTACCCATTAGCCCTCTTCACCGATGTTCCCATTTGTTCTCTTTTCTTACGCAATCTATTTACCTCCATCCAAAACATCTTTTTATTCTCCCTAAAATTTGATTATACTCCCTCACCCCAACTCTCATTTGCCCTCTTTTTTACCTCTTGGACCTTTCTCTTTCTTTTATACATTTCCAAGTCATTTACACTATTTCCCTGCAAAAATCGTCCAAATGCCTCTCTATTCTCTTTCACTAATAATCATACTTCTTCATTCTACCACTCACTACCTTTTCTAATCGGCCCACCTCCCACGTTTCTCATGCCACAAGCATCTTTTACGCAAGGCATCACTGCTTCCCTAAATACATCACATTCCTCCCACACTCCCCTTACGTTCTTTACTCTCACTTTCTTCCATTCTGCACTCAGTCTCTCCTGGTACTTCCTCACACAAGTCTCCCTCCGAAGCTCACTTACTCTCACCACTTTCTTCACCCCAACATTCTCTCTTCTTTTCTAAAAACCTCTACATATCTTCACCTTCGCCTCCAAAAGATAATGATCAGACATCCCTCCAGTTGCACCTCTCAGCTCATTAACATCCAAAAGTCTCTCTTTCACGCGCCTATCAATCAACACTTAATCCAATAACGCTCTCTGGCCATCTTTCCTACTTACATATGTATACTTATTTATATCTCTCTTTTTAAACCAGGTGTTCCCTATCACCAGTCCTTTTTCGGCACACAAATCTGCAAGCTCTTCACCATTTCCATTTACAACACTGAATACCCCATGTTCACCAATTATTCCCTCAACTGCCACATTACTCACCTTTGCATTCAAATCACCCATCACTATAACCCGGTCTCGTGCATCAAAACTACTAACACACTCACTCAGCTGCTCCCAAAACACTTGCCTCTCATGATCTTTCTTCTCATGCCCGGTGCATATGCACCATTAATTACCCATTTCTCTCCATCCACTTTCAGTTTTACCCATATCAATCTAGAGTTTACTTTCTTACACTCTATCACATACTCCCACAAATCCTGTTTCAGGAGTAGTGCTACTCCTTCCTTTGCTCTTGTCCTCTCACCAACTCCTGACTTTACTCCCAAAACATTCCCAAACCACTCTTCCCCTTTACCCTTGAGCTTCGTTTCACTTAGAGCCAAAACATCCAGGTTCCTTTCCTCAAACATACTACCTATCTCTCCTTTTTTCTCATCTCAGTTACATCCACAGGCATTTAAACATCCCAATCTGAGCCTTCGAGGAGGTTGAGTACTCCCCGCGTGAGTCCTTCTGTTTCTCCTTTTAGAAAGTTAATATATATATATATATATATATATATATATATATATATATATATATATATATATATATATATATATATATATATATATATATATATATATTCTATCCCTGGGGATAGGGAAGATAGAACACTTCCCACGTATTCCCTGCGTGTCGTAGAAGGCGACTAAAAGGGAAGGGAGCGGGGGACTTGAAATACTCCCCTCTCGTTTTTTTTTTTTAATTTTCCAAAAGAAGTAACAGAGAAAGGGGCCAGCCCTCTGTTCTTAACGCTACCTCGCTAACGTATTCCTCACGTGTCGTAGAAGGCGACTAAAGGGGACGGGAGCGGGGGGCTAAAAACCCTACCCTCCTTGTATTTTATCTTTCTATAAGGGGAAACAGAAGAAGGAGTCACGCGGGGTGAGCTCATCCTCCTCGAAGGCTCAGATTGGGGTGTCTAAATGTGTGTGGATGTAACCAAGATGAGAAAAAAGGAGAGATAGGTAGTATGTTTGAGAAAAGGAACCTGGATGTTCTGGCTCTGAGTGAAACGAAGCTCAAAGGCAAAGGAAAGAGTGGTTTGGGAATATCTTGGGAGTATAGTCAGGGGTTGGTGAGAGGACAAGAGCAAAGGAAGGAGTAGCACTACTCCTGAAACAGGATTTGTGGGAGTATGTGATAGAGTGTAAGAAAGTAAACTCTAGATTGATATGGGCAAAATTGAAAGTGGATGGAGAGAAATGGCTGATTATTGGTGCATATGCACCTGGGCATGAGAAGAAAGATCATGAGAGGCAAGTGTTTTGGGATCAGATGAGTGAGTGTGTTAGTAGTTTTGATGCACGAGACCGGGTTATAGTGATGGGTGATTTGAATGCAAACGTGATTAATGTGGCAGTTGAGGGAATAATTGGTGTACATGGAGTGTTCAGTGTTGGAAATGGAAATGGTGAAGAGCTTGTAGATTTGTGCGCTGAAAAAGGGCTGGTGATTGGGAATAGCTGGTTTAAAAAGATATATATATATATATATATATATATATATATATATATATATATATATATATATATATATATATATATATATATATATATGAATATAAGTATACGTATGTAGATAGGAAAGATGGCCAGAGAGCGTTATTGGATTACGTGTTAATTGATAGTCGCGCGAAAGAGAGACTTTTGGATGTTAATGTGTTGAGAGCTGCAACTGGAGGGATGTCTGATCATTATCTTTTGGAGGTGAAGGTGAAGATTTGTAGAGGTTTTCAGAAAAGAAGAGAGAATGTTGGGGTGAAGAGAGTGGTGAGAGTAAGTGAGCTTGGGAAGGAGACTTGTGCGAGGAAGTACCAGGAGAGATTGAGTACAGAATAGAAAAATGTGAGAACAAAGGACGTAAGGGGAGTGGGGGAGGAATGGGATGTATTTAGGGAAGCAGTGATGGCTTGCGCAAAAGATGCATGTAGCATGAGAAGCGTGGGAGGTGGGCAGATTAGAAAGGGTAATGAGTGGTGGGATGAAGAAGTAAGATTATTAGTAGAAGAGGAGAGAGAGGCATCTGGACGATTTTTGCAGGGAATAATGCAAATGACTGGGAGATGTATAAAAGAAAGAGGCATGAAGTCAAGAGAAAGGTGCAAGAGGTGAAAAAGAGAGCAAATGAGAGTTGGGGTTAGAGAATATCATTAGATTTTAGGGAGAATAGAAAGATAGTTTGGAAGGAGGTAAATAAAGTGCATAAGACAAGGGAACAAATGGGAGCATCAGTGAAGGGGGTTAATGGGGAGGTGATAACAAGTAGTGGTGATGTGAGATGGAGATTGAGTGAGTATTTTGAAGTTTTGTTGAATGTGTTTGATGATAGAATGGCAGATATAGGGTGTTTTGGTCGAGGTGGATGGAAAGTGAGAAGGTTAGGGAAAATGATTTGGTGAACAGAGAAGAGGTAGTAAAAGCTTTGCGGAGGATGAAAGCCGGAAAGGCAGCGGGTTTGGATGGTATTGCAATGAAATTCATCAAAAAAGGGGGAGACTGTGTGGTTGACTGGTTGGTAAGGTAATATAATGTATGTATGACTCAAGGTGAAGTGCCTGAGGATTGGCAGAATGATTGCATAGTGCCATTGTACAAAGGCAAAGGGGATAAACGTGAGTGCTCAAATTACAGAGGTATAAGTTTGTTGAGTATTCCTAAATTATATGGGAGAGCATTGATTGAGAGGGTGAAGGCATGTACAGAGGATCAGACTGGGGAAGAGCAGTGTGGTTTCAGAAGTGGTAGAGAATGTGTGGATCAGGTGTTTCCTTTGAAGAATGTATGTGAGAAATACTTAGAAAAAGAAATGGATTTGTATGTAGCATTTATGGATATGGAGAAGGCAGATGATAGAGTTGATAGAGATGCTTTGTGGAAGGTATTAAGAATATATGGTGTGAGAGGCAAGTTGTTAGAAGCAGTCAAAAGATTTTATCGAGGATGTAAGGCAAGTGTACGAGTAGGAAGAGAGGAAAGTGATTGGTTCTCAGTGAATGTCGGTTTGCGGCAGGGGTGCTGGATGTCTCCATGGTTGTTTAATTTGTTTATGGATGGGGTTGTTAGGGAGGTGAATGCAAGAGTTTTGGAGAGAGGGGCAAGTATGCAGTCTGTTGTGGATGAGAGAGCTTGGGAAGTGAGTCAGTTGTTGTTCGCTGATGATACATCGCTGGTGGCTGATTCGGGTGAGAAACTGCAGAAACTGGTGACTGAGGTTGGTAAAGTGTGTGAAAGAAGAAAGCGGAGAGTAAATGTGAATAAGAGCAAGGTTATTATGTGCATTAGGATTGAGGGACAAGTCAGTTGGGAGGTACGTTGGAATGGAGAAAAACTGGAGGAAGTAAAGTGTTTTAGATATCTGGGAGTGGATTTGGCAGCGGATGAAACCATGGAAACGGAAGTGAGTCATAGGGTGGGGGAGGGGGCAAAAGTTCTGGGAGTCTTAAAAAATGTGTGGAAGGCGAGAACGTTATCTTGGAAAGCAAAAATGGGTATGATTGAAGGAATAGTGGTTCCGAAAATGTTATATGGTTGCGAGGCGTGGGCTATAGATAAAGTTGTGCGGAGGAGGGTGGATGTGCTGGAAATGAGATGTTTAAGCCACAACATCTGGTGTGAGGTGGTTTGATCGAGTAAGTAATGAAAGGGTATGAGAGATATGTGGTAATAAAAAGAGTTTGGTCGAGAGAGCAGAAGAGGGTGTTTTGAAATGGTTTGGTAACATGGAGAGAATGAGTGAGGAAAGATTGACAAAGAGGATGTATGTGTCAGAGGTGGAGGGAACAAAGAGAAGTGGGAGACCAAATTGGAGGCGGAAGGATGGAGTGGAAAAGATTTTGAGTGATCGGAGCCTGAACATGCAGGAGGGTGAAAGGCGGGCAAGGAATAGAGTGAACTGGAACGATGTGGTATACCTGGGTCGACGTGCTGTCAATGGATTGAACTAGGGCATGTGAAGCGTTTGGGGTAAACCATGGAAAGTTCTGTGGGGCCTGGATGTGGAAAGGGAGCTGTGGTTTCGGTGCATTATACATTACAGCTAGAGAGTGGGTGTGAACGAATGTAGCCTTTGTTGTCTTTTCCTAGTGTACCTCGCGCACATGCTGGGGGAGGGGGGATGTCATTTCATATGTGGCGGGGTGGCGACGGGAATGAATAAGAGTAGACAGTATGAATTAAGAATTATGTATATGTCTGTGTATGTATATATATGTATATGTTGATATGTATAGGTATGTATATGTGCGTGTGTGGACGTGTATGTATATACATGTGTATGTGGGTGGGTTGGGCCTTTCTTTCGTCTGTTTCCTGGGGAAGAACAGTGCGGTTTCAGAAGTGGTAGAGGGTGTGTGGATCAGGTGTTTGTTTTGAAGAATGTATGTGAAAAATACTTAGAAAAACAGATGAATTCGTATGTAGCATTTATGGATCTGGATAAGGCATATGATAGGGTTGATAGAGATGTTTTGTAGAAGGTATTAAGAGTATATGGTGTGGGAGGTAAGTTGCTAGAAGCAGTGAAAAGTTCTTACCAAGGATATAAGACATGTGTGCGAGTAGGAAGAGATGAAAGTGACTGGTTTCCAGTGAATGTCAGGTTGCGGCAGTGCTTTAACACTTGTATGGCTATCTTGGAATCTCTGTGGATTGCGACGGGCTTGAAGTATTCCGTCGCACCGCGCTGTAGAGCTTTCGATATATCTATCAGCTCTGTTTGTAGAGTGGTCCAGCCATCTCTTAATCTCCAGAGGGGAGTCTGACCCTGGGTGTGGAAGGCAGCTTCGGACCTTCCTACGGTCTGATCGACCGAGCCGTCTGTGAAGTACTGCACTGCTTGTGGTGGTGTCACAGCAGCAGTTGTTTTAACGACTGGGCTCTTCAAGTCATCTCTCTGGAGACTGGACTGTCTGTCCTCGAGAGCTGTGACTGCGTACG
This sequence comes from Panulirus ornatus, assembly GCF_036320965.1. Taxonomy (NCBI): domain Eukaryota; kingdom Metazoa; phylum Arthropoda; class Malacostraca; order Decapoda; family Palinuridae; genus Panulirus; species Panulirus ornatus. The sequence continues at coordinate 7,539,318 of NC_092260.1, forward strand.
TGGCTGGTTGAGGAACCTGTGGTGGTAGAAAGATATAGTCGTTACTGAGACCGTCTTCCATGGCTTTGATATACGAGTCGTCTGCAACTGTCGAATGGCATTAGTCGCCACGTGTGTCCAAAGGCGTTTTTCTGGTTGACCTACAACCTGATCACCACCTACTCGCCCGTAAGACCAGTGAGCATTGGGAAGAAGCCATCCGCCAGCGATCTGATGGCAGCTGTATAGTAAGTCCTTAGCGTGTGACTGTTGGCATTCATACATGGGCTGGTGAGCGACCTCAGAATGTTGCGTCTCCTTTTGGCCCTATGTCGGAGATACTCCAGCTGTCGCTTGGACATCAACTTCTGGTCGAGGCACACTGATGAGTGTAAGCCACGGTAAGATCATCTTGCTGCTCACTCCAAACTCTTCCACCTTGATTGGCTGCTTCCCACTTTTGGCTCCTCCTTTGCTGCCGTAAACACCAGTCTGCTTTTACCAAACACGCATATCCATCTCTATAGTTAGTAAGACTTACTTTCCAGTTTACATACGCCGCCCTGCGCCCAAAAGTCCTTTTCCCATCATTTATGTAATACCTCCACTCATATCCAACTTGGTAGATGTCCATATTCATCCACGAAAGGCTATGATATACATTTTTGTGTTCTATTTAACTCATTAGTGCTACAAGCGTCTAGAGAAAGAAGTGCTTTCCGACAGTCCGAAAAGCGATAACGGGAGCATCATATGGCGAGGGAATGTTACAGTCATCCAAGGTGAAGTTTGAGGAGAAACGGGAACTAAAGAGAGTTACTTTGTCTTCGGGAGAGACAGCTACAGTACCGTCAGAACGGAGAAGTAAAGGAAAGGTAGAGCGACAGAAGTTGTTAGAGATACCCTTAGCTAAAGACCAGAAAGACCTATGTGTAGATGACGAGGAGAGGTTGTCCCACTTCCTTTGAATAAAGGAACGCTTCGCCTCACGGATGATGTGCTCGCAGCGTGTACGGGCAGTGATGAAAACTGAATGGGAGTTAGAGGAAGGAGCGTTTTTCCAAGTTCGGTATGCCTGGTCCCTTGTCTAAATCGCCTAAGAACAGGAGCGGTTGATACATGGACTGGATGAAGAGGTCGTCTTGGAGGAAGAGGTGATAAATACTTCAATTCCCACAAGAATAACCTCTGCTATGCGTTTAGCGGAAACAGAGGCATCACCACATAAGAGACAGTAACTTACCCAAGGAAAGTCAGAAAAGAAGTTACATAGGTTATTCCAGTCAGTTTTGTCCAGGTACCAGTATCTACGCTTAGAAGGGGCTGCTGGAAGTGAAGGTGCCGTTAGAACAGATACATTTATTAGAGTGTGATCACATGAACCAATTGGGTTTGGTATTGTGTATCTCCAGCGAGATGGACTAGAGATGAAAAACAAATCCAAAACATTAGGAGAGAGGTCACAGCAGTCAGGAATATGGGTAGTGTGGGAGATTTGATCTAAATCATTGAGAATGGAGAACGTGAGGACTTTGATCCCTCCACCATCCGTATGGGAAGAGGTGAACGTTGAAATCCCTGACGTGGAGGATCTCGGATTGCGGGTGAGAGGATATCACTGTCTCATGGCGTGAGTTTAGATAGTCGAAGAAGAATATAAGATTTGTAGAATTAGGAGAATAATAGACGAAACAGTGTGATAGTAGGGAGACAGACCTAGAACAACATAACATCAAAGTTTCGGGGCTCAAGTTCCTTGAGACGTATAATGTATATGAAAGTGTCGTCCCGTCCCTGCCTTGAGGTTAGCAAAGAAGATCCAGGAACAGACGAAGAAAGGCCACAAGCGCTTACATCCATTGTCTGTCACAAAACCACAACTTATCCACAACCAAGGCCTACAGACCTATCCATGGCTTCCACCGGCCACTGTACATTTCCTGGTTCAGATTATTGACATGTACGTCGACCCTTGTATTTCACATTCAAACACCCAAGACTGACACTTCGAGGCGGATGGTCACTCCCCGTTTGGCTTCTTCATCTATTCCATCGTTTAAAACTGAAATAGAAAAAAGAGCGAAGGGAGATATCGGACTCCTGCTCTCGCCCCATTTTATTCTCCTGAGAAACGCAGGTTTTATGTAGGTGGAATCGAATGACGCCTCTAGACGCTAGAAACTTACACTATCACAAACAGAGGCACTTTTACAATACGTAAGTTTATCGATAATTTGTCTCCTTATTTGATGACCTTCTATATAACGCGGCGTTTCCCGATAATTTATCTAATTAGTCAATGACCTAGGTATGAAGCGGTGTTTATGATGATTTTTCTTATCATTCAATGACATTTCTTATAAACTGGCGTTCTTGATTATTATTCTCATTATATAATGACCCTAGTTATGAAGCAGAGTTTCCCGATAATTTGGCTCTTTTTGACGACCCTGTAATTTGATGATATTCTATTCGCACTTGAAAGCAAAAACAAAAGTCATTGAATATTTCTTGATCCAACAAACTACAACACTACTCAATCTTTTGCCCACAGACATTCTACTGGCTAACGTGTACCAATGATTACACACTGTATCAAAACTGTCCACTATCTACTTCATCAATCTAGGTTAAAAAGCTAAAGGTTTTGATCGCGTCACCCGTTACTCTACTCTTATCCCTACTGGGCAAAACCTAGGCTCCTATCCTTTCCCTGTAACTCAGATATCACATCTCTGGTGCCATCCTATTTGCCATCCTCTCATAAATCTTTACTCATACATGCACGATAGAGACGGAACTATTGTAAATGTCTCTTCTCCCAGCTCAAAAATAGTATTCACACACACACACACACACACACACACACACACACACGGACCTTCGTTGAGCTGTCTTCAGCGTTACGGACCATGAGTTACCATGGGCTCATCCGGGGTCGGACCCACATGGGTTATATATATATATATATATATATATATATATATATATATATATATATATATATATATATATATATATATATATATATACGTCTCCCACTCAATTTCATTTTTTCCCTGCAAAAATCGTCCAAATGCCTCTCTCTTCTCTTTCACTAATAATCTTACTTCTTCATCCCACCACTCACTACCCTTTCTAATCAACCCACCTCCCACTCTTCTCATGCCACAAGCATCTTTTGCGCAATCCATCACTGATTCCCTAAATACATCCCATTCCTCCCCCACTCCCCTTACTTCCATTGTTCTCACCTTTTTCCATTCTGTACTCAGTCTCTCCTGGTACTTCCTCACACAAGTCTCCTTCCCAAGCTCACTTACTCTCACCACCCTCTTCACCCCAACATTCACTCTTCTTTTCTGAAAACCCATACAAATCTTCACCTTAGCCTCCACAAGATAATGATCAGACATCCCTCCAGTTGCACCTCTCAGCACATTAACATCCAAAAGTCTCTCTTTCGCGCGCCTGTCAATTAACACGTAATCCAATAACGCTCTCTGGCCATCTCTCCTACTTACATAAGTATACTTATGTATATCTCGCTTTTTAAACCCGGTATTCCCAATCATCAGGAGGTCAAGAGAAAGGTGCAAGAGGTGAAAAAAAAAGGGCAAATGAGAGTTGGGGTGAGAGAGTATCATTAAATTTTAGGGAGAATAAAAAGATGTTCTGGAAGGAGGTAAATAAAGTGCTTAAGACAAGGGAGCAAATGGGAACTTCAGTGAAGGGCGTAAATGGGGAGGTGATAACAAGTAGTGGTGATGTGAGAAGGAGATGGAGTGAGTATTTTGGAGGTTTGTTGAATGTGTTTGATGATAGAGTGGCAGATATAGGGTGTTTTGGTCGAGGTGGTGTGCAAAGTGCGAGGGTTAGGGAAAATGATTTGGTAAACAGAGAAGAGGTAGTAAAAGCTTTGCGGAAGATGAAAGCCGGCAAGGCAGCAGGTTTGGATGGTATTGCAGTGGAATTTATTAAAAAAAGGGGGTGACTGTATTGTTGACTGGTTGGTAAGGTTATTTAATGTATGTATGACTCATGGTGAGGTGCCTGAGGATTGGCGGAATGCGTGCATAGTGCCATTGTACAAAGGCAAAGGGGATAAGAGTGAGTGCTCAAATTACAGAGGTATAAGTTTGTTGAGTATTCCTGGCAAATTATATGGGAGGGTATTGATTGAGAGGGTGAAGGCATGTACAGAGCATCAGATTGGGGAAGAGCAGTGTGGTTTCAGAAGTGGTAGAGGATGTGTGGATCAGGTGTTTGCTTTGAAGAATGTATGTGAGAAATACTTAGAAAAGCAAATGGATTTGTATGTAGCATTTATGGATCTGGAGAAGGCATATGATAGAGTTGATAGAGATGCTCTGTGGAAGGTATTAAGAATATATGGTGTGGGAGGCAAGTTGTTAGAAGCAGTGAAAAGTTTTTATCGAGGATGTAAGGCATGTGTATGTGTAGGAAGAGAGGAAAGTGATTGGTTCTCAGTGAATGTAGGTTTGCGGCACGGGTGTGTGATGTCTCCATGGTTGTTTAATTTGTTTATGGATGGGGTTGTTAGGGAGGTGAATGCAAGAGTTTTGGAAAGAGGGGCAAGTATGAAGTCTGTTGGGGATGAGAGAGCTTGGTAAGTGAGTCAGTTGTTGTTCGCTGATGATACAGCGCTGGTGGCTGATTCATGTGAGAAACTGCAGAAGCTGGTGACTGAGTTTGGTAAGGTGTGTGAAAGAAGAAAGTTAAGAGTAAATGTGAATAAGAGCAAGGTTATTAGGTACAGTAGGGTTGAGGGTCAATTCAATTGGGAGGTGAGTTTGAATGGAGAAAAACTGGAGGAAGTGAAGTGTTTTAGATATCTGGGAGTGGATCTGGCAGCGGATGGAACCATGGAAGCGGAAGTGGATCATAGGGTGGGGGAGGGGGCAAAAATTCTGGGAGCCTTGAAGAATGTGTGGAAGTCGAGAACATTATCTCGGAAAGCAAAAATGGGTATGTTTGAAGGAATAGTGGTTCCAACAATGTTGTATGGTTGCGAGGCGTGGACTATGGATAGAGTTGTGCGCAGGAGGATGGATGTGCTGAAAATGAGATGTTTGAGGACAATGTGTGGTGTGAGGTGGTTTGAGCGAGTAAGTAACGTAAGGGTAAGAGAGATGTGTGGAAATAAAAAGAGCGTGGTTGAGAGAGCAGAAGAGGGTGTTTTGAAATGGTTTGGTCACATGGAGAGAATGAGTGAGGAAAGATTGACCAAGAGGATATATGTGTCGGAGGTGGAGGGAACGAGGAGAAGAGGGAGACCAAATTGGAGGTGGAAAGATGGAGTGAAAAAGATTTTGTGTGATCGGGGCCTGAACATGCAGGAGGGTGAAAGGAGGGCAAAGAATAGAGTGAATTGGAGCGATGTGGTATACCGGGGTTGACGTGCTGTCAGTGGATTGAATCAAGGCATGTGTATGGGGGTGGGTTGGGCCATTTCTTTCGTCTGTTTCCTTGCGCTACCTCGCAAACGCGGGAGACAGCGACAAAGCAAAAAAAAAAAAAAAAAAAAAAATATATATATATATATATATATATATATATATATATATATATATATATATATATATATATATATATATATATATATATATATATATATATCTTTCAAACTATTCGCCATTTCCCGCATTAGCGAGGTAGCGTTAAGAACAGAGGACTGGGCCTCTGAGGGAATATCCTCACCTGGCCCCCTTCTCTGTTCCTTCTTTTGGAAAAATAAAAAAAAAAAACAAGAGGGGGAGGATTTCCAGCCCCCCGCGCCCTCCCCTTTTAGTCGCCTTCTACGACACGCAGGGAATACGTGGGAAGTAGTCTTTCTCCCCTATCCCCAGGGATAATATATGTATATATATATATATATATATATATATATATATATATATATATATATATATATATATACATATATATATATATATATATATATGTGTGTGTGTGTGTGATAGAATGTAAGAAAGTAAATTCTCGATTAATATGGGTAAAACTGAAAGTTGATGGAGAGAGATGGGTGATTATTGGTACATATGCACCTGGGCATGAGAAGAAAGATCATGAGAGGCAAGTGTTTTGGGAGCAGCTGAATGAGTGTGTTAGTGGTTTTCATGCACAAGACCGGGTTATAGTGATGGGTGATTTGAATGCAAAGGTGGGTAATGTGGCAGTTGAGGGAATAATTGGTATACATGGGGTGTTCAGTGTTGTAAATGGAAATGGTGAAGAGCTTGTAGATTTATGTGCTGAAAAAGGACTGGTGATTGGGAATACCTGGTTTAAAAAGCGAGATATACATAAGTATACGTATGTAAGTAGGAGAGATGGCCAGAGAGCGTTATTGGATTATGTGTTAATTGACAGGCGCGCGAAAGAGAGACTTTTAGAGGTAAATGTGCTGAGAGGTGCAACTGGAGGGATGTCTGATCATTATCTTGTGGAGGCTAAGGTGAAGATTTGTATGGGTTTTCAGAAAAGAAGAGAGAATGTTGGGGTGAGGAGGGTGGTGAGAGTAAGTGAGCTTGGGAAGGAGACTTGTGTGAGGAAGTACCAGGAGAGACTGAGTATAGAGTGGAAAAAGGTGAGAACAATGGAAGTAAGGGGAGTGGGGGAGGAATGGGATGTATTTAGGGAATCAGTGATGGGGTGCGCAAAAGATGCTAGTGGCATGAGAAGCGTGGGAGGTGGGTTGATTAGAAAGGGTAGTGAGTGGTGGGATGAAGAAGTAAGAGTATTAGTGAAAAAGAAGAGAGAGGCATTTGGACGATTCTTGCAGGGAAAAAATGCAATTGAGTGGGAGATGTATAAAAGAAAGAGACAGGAGGTCAAGAGAAAGGTGCAAGAGGTGAAAAAGAGGGCAAATGAGAGTTGGGGTGAGAGAGTATCATTAAATTTTAGGGAGAATAAAAAGATGTTCTGGAAGGAGGTAAATAAAGTGCGTAAGACAAGGGAGGAAATGGGAACTTCAGTGAAGGGCGCTAATGGGGAGGTGATAACAAGTAGTGGTGATGTGAGAAGGAGATGGAGTGAGTATTTTGAAGGCTTGTTGAATGTGTTTGATGATAGAGTGGCAGATATAGGGTGTTTTGGTCGAGGTGGTGTGAAAAGTGAGAGGGTTAGGGAAAATGATTTGGTAAACAGAGAAGAGGTAGTAAAAGCTTTGCGGAAGATGAAAGCCGGCAAGGCAGCAGGTTTGGATGGTATTGCAGTGGAATCTGTTAAAAAAGGGGGTGACTGTATTGTTGACTGTTTGGTAAGGTTATTTAATGTATGTATGACTCATGGTGAGGTGCCTGAGGATTGGCGGAATGCGTGCATAGTGCCATTGTACAAAGGCAAAGGGGATAAGAGTGAGTGCTCAAATTACAGAGGTATAAGTATGTTGAGTATTCCTGGTAAATTATATGGGAGGGTACTGACTGAGAGGGTGAAGGCATGTACAGAGCATCAGATTGGGGAAGAGCAGTGTGGTTTCAGAAGTGGTAGAGGATGTGTGGATCAGGTGTTTGCTTTGAAGAATGTATGTGAGAAATACTTAGAAAAGCAAATGGATTTGTATGTAGCATTTATGGATCTGGAGAAGGCATATGATAGAGTTGATAGAAATGCTGTGTGGAAGGTATAAAGAATATATGGTGTGGGAGGCAAGTTGTTAGAAGCAGTGAAAAGTTTTTATCGAGGATGTAAGGCATGTGTACGTGTAGGAAGAGAGGAAAGTGATTGGTTCTCAGTGAATGTAGGTTTGCGGCAGGGGTGTGTGATGTCTCCATGGTTGTTTAATTTGTTTATGGATGGGGTTGTTAGGGGGGTGAATACAAGAGTTTTGGAAAGAGGGGCAAGTATGAAGTCTGTTGTGGATGAGAGAGCTTGGGAAGTGAGTCAGTTGTTGTTCGCTGATGATACAGCGCTGGTAGCTGATTCATGTGAGAAACTGCAGAAGGTGGTGACTGAGTTTGGAAAAGTGTGTGAAAGAAGAAAGTTAAGAGTAAATGTGAATAAGAGCAAGGTTATTAGGTACAGTAGGGTTGAGGGTCAAGTCAATTGGGAGGTAAGTTTGAATGGAGAAAAACTGGAGGAAGTAAAGTGTTTTAGATATCTGGGAGTGGATCTGGCAGCGGATGGAACCATGGAAGCGGAAGTGAATCATAGGGTGGGGGAGGGGGCGAAAATCCTGGGAGCCTTGAAGAATGTGTGGAAGTCGAGAACATTATCTCGGAAAGCAAAAATGGGTATGTTTGAAGGAATAGTGTTTCCAACAATGTTGTATGGTTGCGAGGCGTGGGCTATGGATAGAGTTGTACGCAGGAGGGTGGATGTGCTGGAAATGAGATGTTTGAGGACAATGTGTGGTGTGAGGTGGTTTGATCGAGTAAGTAATGTAAGGGTAAGAGAGATGTGTGGAAATAAAAAGAGCGTGGTTGAGAGAGCAGAAGAGGGTGTTTTGAAATGGTTTGGGCACATGGAGAGAATGAGTGAGGAAAGATTGACCAAGAGGATATATGTGTCGGAGGTGGAGGGAACGAGGAGAAGTGGGAGACCAAATTGGAGGTGGAAAGATGGAGTGAAAAAGATTTTGAGTGATCGGGGCCTGAACATGCAGGAGGGTGAAAGGCGTGCAAGGAATAGAGTGAATTGGATCGATGTGGTATACCGGGGTTGACGTGCTGTCAGTGGATTGAATCAGGGCATGTGAAGCGTCTGGGGTAAACCATGGAAAGTTCTGTGGGGCCTGGATGTGGAAAGGGAGCTGTGGTTTCGGGCATTATTGCATGACAGCTAGAGACTGAGTGTGAACGAATGTGGCCTTTGTTGTCTTTTCCTAGCGCTACCTCGCACACATGAGGGGGAAGGGGGATGGTATTCCATGTGTGGCGAGGTGGCGATGGGAATGAATAAAGTAGACAGCGTGAATTGTGTGCATGGGTATATATGTATGTGTCTGTGTGCGTATATATATGTGTACATTGAGATGTATAGGTAGGTGTATTTGCGTGTGTGGACGTGTATGTATATACATCTGTATGGGGGTGGGTTGGGCCATTTTCTTTCGTCTGTTTCCTTGCGCTACCTCGTTTGCGAGGTAGCGCAAGGAAACAGACGAAAGAAATGGCCCAACCCACCCCCATACACATGTATATACATACGTCCACACACGCAAATATACATACCTACACAGCTTTCCATGGTTTACCCCAGACGCTTCACATGCCCTGATATATATATATATATATATATATATATATATATATATATATATATATATATATATATATATATATATATATATATTTCCCTGGGGATAGGGGAGAAAGAATACTTCCCACGTATTCCCTGCGTGTCGTAGAAGGCGACTAAAAGGGAAGGGAGCGGGGGGCTGGAAATCCTCCCCTCTCTCTTTTTTTTATTTTTATTTTTTTATTCTTTTTTTTTATTTCTTTATTTTTTTTATTTTTTTTTTTTTTCCAAAAGAAGGAACAGAGAAGAGGGCCAGGTGAGGATATTCCCTCAAAGGCCCAGTCCTCTGTTCTTAACGCTACCTCGCTATCGCGGGAAATGGCGAATAGTATGAAAAAAAAAAAATATATATATATATATATATATATATATATATATATATCCCTGGGGATAGGGGATTAAGAATACTTCTCACGTATTCCCTGCGTGTCGTAGAAGGCGACTAAAAGGGGAGGGAGCGGGGGGCTGGAAATCCTCCCCTCTCGTTTTTTTTTTTTTTTTTCCAAAAGAAGGAACAGAGGGGGCCAGGTGAGGATATTCCAAAAAAGGCCCAGTCCTCTGTTCCTAACGCTACCTCGCTAACGCGGGAAATGGCGAATAGTTTAAAAGAAAAAAAAAAAAAAAAATATATATATATATATATATATATATATATATATATATATATATATATATATATATAATGTAGAGAGAGAGAGAGAGGGAGAGAGAGAGAGAGAGAGAGAGAGAGAGAGAGAGAGAGAGAGAGAGAGAGAGAGAGAGAGAGATGGCGGGGGGGGGGGGGTGGAAAGAGATCATATTCATCTTAGAATGTTACCCACGTCCTTCGTGTTATCGTGGTGATGAGATGTGTTCTTCGTCAGATTCTGATGGCCGTATTGTGACGTGGCGCGGGCGGAGCGTGGGCGTGGTGCAGTGTGGGGGCGGCACGGACGTACGGGCGGCGGCTGCCGTGGGTGGGTTGGATAACCAGGTGGTGACCTTCACCCGGGATCAGGTCACACTGAGGGACGTCCACAGCCTAGCCTCAGTGGTCACAATGGACCAAGGGTGAGTCTTGTACGCTCGATCACTTCTCCTCCCTCTATGACGGACGGTGTTACTGCGGGATGACACTAATGTCGTCGCTTGATACATTAATCTCTGTAGTCACGAGTCGACACTTCTTCCCCCGACAGCGTGGGCGGCCAGCTCATAGGACGGGGGTCCCTGTGGGCTGTGAGCGGGAGAGGACGTGAGCTGGTGGGCGGGGGTGGCGTCTTGACCTGGTGGGACGCGCGCACCGGCGTCGTCACGCGCAGCGCCAGCGGTGTGCAGGTCCGCGGTCCAGCCTTAGCCTGGCATCCTCACGCTAACAGGGTCAGTCGCCACCCTACGGCCTTGGTGTGTGTGTGTGTGTGTGTGTGTGTACAATGACCTTTTTGTCCAGTACGGAGCGGGAGTTCTACACTCGTGCCGATGATATGTATTGTAATGTAGATCGCATGTTAATTACCTACATACCGGCCTGTAAAACTACCCTTTCTAAACTCTCAAACGCATAGAAATTACCATACTGCTAATGAAATATTTTTTCAATTTTTTTTTTCGAAAATCTTTTATGAGCTTAGACTTTCCACATCTTTCCCTCATTGTCATCGACTCAGGACACATGAAAAAGGAGAACATGCACTAGTTGATGTTCCTTTTTTTGATCTACTGACAGGTGAAAACAGAATGAAAATAGGTTCATAACTCTCCACGTAATATGTAATTTTTTTTCTATTTCGAAATCAAAATTTCGAGAAATCGGTGTCTAAGGTTTTGCCATACATCTTTGCCTTTAAGTCTTTGGTATCATGTTTGACGGTCACAGTAAAGTATCAGAAGTTGATTGAGGCAAGTCTACATAATACTGAGTGCAAAGAAGAAGGATCTTGGTCCCCTCCACCACCTCTTCCTTGGAGTCACACATCAGCCACCGAGCAGAACTTGCTCTCCTGGTAACAGCAATCTTCCAGAGTTTCTTCTGGGATACATGTATCCTCCAAACGCTGAACCAACTTCACCAAAGTTGATAAAAAAAAAACGTAAGAAATACTGACAGACTGCGCGGACCCCATGATTCCTGCGCACAGCGTACAGGTAACCCTAAAAGTTCTATTTACAGAGCGAAATTTGCTCTTGTTCTTTATAGTTACCCATCAATTGAACAGGATGCGTTTTCTCTTTACCGTAATATAAAAGAAAATTATTTCTTGAGTAAAACTTGCCTGAAAATGCCGTAGAAACTTCCTTAGAAGTTCCTTAGACGTAGAAACGTCTTTAGGTACGATTCAAGTCCGTCTGACAATTGAGTCACTTGATCACGATACGAACAAAAGCTGTCTTACGAGCGAGTACTGTGAGACGCCAATGGTTATCTTAACCCGGTTCTATAAGACACCCATGACGTGTGGCTTTTGTGCCCCATCGTTGAGGTAATTTCCAATGTGAGACGATGTCGAGTGCCATTTTTTGGCTCAGAGCACAGACGCCACTCGCTTATCCTGTCATCGGTCAGTCTTGCTCCGTCGTAATAGTTTAAATACCTGACTACATATGAACTCATGTTGTATCTCATCCACAATGAGTAGGAACTCCTCGCCAAGTATCCATTCATTCATTTGCATTCTCTTTATCTTTTCCAACACGTCAATAGTTTCATACACTTGCCTATATCTATATATATGGACAAAGAAGATATTTACTTTCATTTCCTGGTTAATGATTCCTATTCCATTTAGTGTCTGGCCTCCTCGTGTGTGTGTGTGTGTGTGTGTGTGTGTGTGTGTGTGTGTGTACTTTTGGTAGATACACTAGGCACACTGCACGTCCATGGTGAGAGTCAACAGGCATCAGATCCCGACAAGACTAATGTCCCAGAATACATTAAAAGTGACACAGAAGGCAATAAAACCTGGGCAAAAGTCAATTCTGTATTTGGATCGACCGAGATAAAGACGCATTCAGAGTCGCATTTGACTCGACCGATATGGCTAATGAAACCTGCTGGGATGGATTCACGTGTCCTCACTCTAGCAGCAGATCGGCCCGGAGCAATTGGTCTCCCTGCTCCCCTTGTGAACACGATGTTTACTTGCTCATTGTGTATTGAGATGAACCATAGAAAAAAAAGTCAACCAGACGACTAGAAATGCCGTCCCTGCACTGAACATTATCCAGCTACGGCCACGAATTGAGAGCACAGGGAGAAGAGCACTGGGAGGGGAGCACAGGGAGAAGCGCACAGGGAGGGGAGCAGAGGGAGGGGAGCACAGGGAGGAGAGCACAGGAAGGAGAGCAGAGGGAGGGGAGCACAGGGAGGAGAGCACAGGGAGGAGAACACAGGGAGGGGAGCACAGGGAGGAGAGCACAGGAAAGGGAGCACAGGGAGGAAAGCAGAAGGAGGAGAGCGCAGGGAGGAGAGGACAGGGAGAGCACAGGAGGGGAGCACAGGAAGGGGAGCACAGAGAGGAGAGCACAGGGAGGAGAGCACAGGGAGGAGAACACGGGGAGGGGAGCACAGGAAGGGGAGCACAGGGAGGAAAGCACAGGGAGGAGCGCACAGGAGGGGAGCACAGGAGGGGAGCACAGGGAGGGGAGCACAGGGAGGAGAGCACAAGGAGGGGACCACAGGGAGAAGAGCACAGGAGGGGAGCACAGGGAGGAGAGCACTGGGAGGAGAGCACAGTGAGGGGAGCACAGGGAGGGGAGCACAGGGAGGAGAGCACAGGGAAAAGAGCACAGGGAGGGGAAGACAATGAGGGGAGCACAGGGAGGAGAGCACAGTGAGGGGAGCACAGGGAGGAGAGCACAAGGAGGAGAGCACAGGGAGGAGAGCACAGAGAGAAGAGCAAAGGGAGGAAAGCACAGGGAGAAGAGCACAAGGAGGGGACCACAGGGAGAAGAGCACAGGGAGGAGAGCACAAGGAGGAGAAAACAGGGAGGGGAGCACAGGGAGGGGAGCACAGGGAGGGGAGCACAGGGAGGAGAGCACAGGGAGGAGAGCACAGGGAGGGAGAGCACAGGGAGGGGAGCACAGGGAGGAGAGCACAGGAAAGGGAGCACAGGGAGGAAAGCAGGAGGAGGAGAGCGCAGGGAGGAGAGCACAGGGAGGAGAGCGCAGAGAGAAAGAGCAAAGGGAGGAAAGCACAGGGAGGGGAGCACAGAGAGGGGAGCACATGGAGGAGAGCACATGGAGGAGAGCACAGGGAAGGGAGCACAGGGAGGGGAGTACAGGGAGGAGAGCACAGGGAGGAGAGGATAGGGAGGAGAGCACAGGGAGGAGAGCACATGGAGGGGAGCACAGGGAGGAGAGCACAGGGAAAAGAGGACAGGGAAGGGGGCACACGGAGGAGAGCACAGGGAGGGGAAGTGAGGGAGGGGAGCATATGGAGGAGAGCACAGGGAAGAGAGCACACGGCGGAGAGCACAGGGAGGGGAGCACAGGTAGGGGAGCACATGGAGGAGAGCACAGGGAAGGGAGCACAGGGAGGAGAGCACAGGGAGGGGAGCACATGGAGGAGAGGAGAAGCAAGAAAAGCGAACCGTGAAAATCGAAATCGAAATACCCCCCCCCCCCAATCTCCATCCCAAATTCCATTCTCCCACGTTCATAAAACATCCCAAGCACGATCATGACCTCCCATACTCCTTGTCATAGCCATTAGATTTAGAGGCAGCTAACTTAGTGGTATGCCTCCTAAGAGAGAGAGAGAGAGAGAGAGAGAGAGAGAGAGAGAGAGGAGAGGAGAGAGAGAGAGAATGGCAACGCCTGCTAGAGCTAGTGTGGAAAGATCCCGTCATATCAGGAAGCATCACCACGCAGTCCACAGTCGAGGCATTGCCCACGGTAGCTGGTGCCTTCCAGGTAGTGCCGACCGCTCCCAGCATGACCGACCCCGGGAGGTCCAAACGTGCGTACATAACCCCAGGTCCCTCCCTGCATGGGAACACGAACAGCTGACCTGAAAACCACACATCCCAAAGGGGGAGGAAAAAAACTGGTTTCTCACCTTCACGAGACCATACACAAGCCACTCCAACTTACCGTCAGCAGACGAAGGAGGTACTGCAGAACTCTCCTCCACGACACCATGACCCCCGGGCACGTCAGAGGCAGGAAGGTCGAGTCACAAGGGCTGCGCCACCTGCGCCACCTATGTATTCCCAAAGGGAATTAGTGACGTGTCGCTGGTTGGTGCAGCGGAACGTAGATGACAATATCTGACCTCAGTCAGTGCTGCCGGACTGAGGTTAGGTCATCTGTAGGATTCTAAAATCCCTCAAAATAGCTCCAGGTAACTCGGTAAATCAGGCATTGGTTACCAGCTAGTTACTCCTCTCCATGATAACAGTAAAAGCCATTACCGTCCTCTTCAGTGCTATTTTCCGGCAAATTTCAAAACGACATCGACTACTATGATCCTCAAACCCAGTAAATCGAGCCGAGACCGAGTTAACTACAGACCCATTTGCCTGCTTGAGTCCATCTGGAAGACATTTGAATCATAAACAACAGACTCAGACAACACCGAACGTACAACAACCTCCTCCTCTCACACATTCAAGTTTGGCTTTCGACAACATCACTCCACACAAGATGAACTCGTCGTGATCACCACCTATATACAGAACAACACTTGGACATACAAAATGACCGCCCTCATGGATGCGTCCATTGATCACTTACGCCCATCAGCACTTGAACTCGCAGCCAAGACCAGCATTCGCTCCCTCCAGATAATACAGAACAAAGCTTTACGGTAGATCATAGCACCAAATAGCACGAGTTCACCAGGAACACAGAACTCCACGAGAGAGCGCGACTGCCCCCACAAACATCTAGTGGAAAAAGCTTTGCGAAAAACAAGTGAGGCGTTTCGATCTCCACCATAGCTCCTGGATAGTATTCTTCAACAGTCTCTTAGGAACAGATGATCCCAACAATCTGTTCAACATTCCATCTGGACGCAATCCGAATCCCATCCAGTAAAACAAAAGAATGCTGAAACTCTTATAGACCTTACAGCTGAATCCGTACAGAAAACATTATAGCATAACCAGTGTCTAGCGTCAGAGATACAACCCTTCTCCTCCTATATCCAATCTCTCTCTCTCTCTCTCTCTCTCTCTCTCTCTCTCTCGAGAGAGAGAGAGAGAGAGAGAGAGAGAGAGAGAGAGAGAGAGAGAAACTACCACTTACTTACTCCCTCTACTCCCCAGAGCTGTGCTAGCTAACCTAACCATCCCAATACACACTGGGTCAAGCGTCGGCTCTTTACCTTCTACTAAATCTCACTTCCTCTTAGCTAGCTCTTCAAGGTGGCGGTTGTACTACGAGTGTGGCCTTGAGCTGCTGGTACACCTCTCGACCATACCGTTTGGAGGACGGAGGATGAACCGTGGTGCGGTCACGTGCAGAACCAAGGAACCGAAGGAGGTTCCTCCAGAGAACTGACGCGAGACGGTAGACCCAGTCATGAGGAAAGCTCAGAGGGTGGACTCGGCAGACATATCGGCCATCAGTATAGCTCAGGACCCTCTGGAGAGACGGGTCAAGATGCAGCAGTTACCGCCCAGTGAAGGAAGAAGTCCGACAGAAACTACGGGTTTCCTGCAGGAAGGGAGAGGAAACTGGTGGAGCGGAGCCTGTGCCTGGCGGTGGACCTTGGAGAGCCATGACGTAGTAGTACAGCAGGTGAGGTCGACGAAGGAGCCATGACGTAGTAATACAGGTGTAGCATGAGTTGAGGCAGGTGATGGAGACATGACGTTGAAATACAGGAGGTGAGGCAGATGACGGAGCAGTGACGCTGCAATACAGGAGGTGTAGTATGAGGTGAGGCAGGTGAAGGAGCCACGACGCTGTAATACAGGAGGTGTAGTACTGCGGTAGGAAAGGTGCGGCGTTAGGAATCCTACCGACGGCTGCTGGGGAAGACAAGGACTCCCTCTCCGCGTCCTAGTTGTGGCAGGAGACGTCACAACGATAATTAGCCAACTTCCTTGGCTGGAGGCCGGGTGGAAAGCTCGATTGCTTCCCTTCAGTAATGGCTGCGTGTATAAGAGGCAGGAAAGTCAGGTCTCGAAGGCGGCGGTCTGGGAAGAGACGTGGTTGATTTGTGCAGCCGAAAGTCGCAAGCCTTGGCCTCATTCTCGGTGCTGTTGGGCTGAGGTCATCTGTTGGGGGTGGGGCCACCAAAGCCACTCCTCTGAGAATCAGTGTCAGGTGAGGTCACATGCCGTGACCTACCGCCACGGAAGGTCCTCGTCATTCAGGTAATCCTTTGTAGGAGCGATACTGGGAGATCCAGTGTCGTAGCACCATGAGAGTACATCATTCCTTCTCTTCTATCAAGTTTCTTGCTTGATTTTATGTTATAACATCGAGTTGCTCTGTTCCTGCATCTTTCGAGTTGTTCACGGTTGACATAATCCAACTGGTTGAAACATTTTAAAGTTGTGATCAGGTCACCCTCTCTCTTCTTTCTTCCATGTTTGGCAAACTCAAAGCCTCTAATCTTTCCTTACAATTCAGACCTCTCAACGTTGGTACAATCTTGTTGCCCTCCTCTGAACTTTATTAGCTTTCAATGCTTACCTAGGTCAGTGATCTAATTTTGTCCTCATGTAGTACGTGAACAACTTTACGAATATATCTTTATCCATACAAGTGAATGTAATTATAATAGTTGCCAGCAGACAATTTGTCTCCTGTTCGAGTCTCCTGATTTGGAGCTGGCGACAACTAAGGGATGATGTAGACACCGAGGTCTCTCTCAGACATCGATACCTGCAGCCTATTTCCTGGTGGATGATGATCATATCGAGGTCATCTTTAGCTGTGTCCCATCCTCATTACTTAACGTTAACTGGGGTTGAATTTCATGAACTATACAACAGACTGGTCGACTTTGGAGTTTGTCTAGATCCCCTTGTAAGCTGATGCAGTCCTCGCTTATTACATCCCTTATGACCATGGCATATCCAGGTCGAGGGTCCGATCCTTCTGTCATTTACATAGATCAAGAAGATTGTGGGTTCCTGAAGAGCAACCCACGGCACGCCACTCATTACCTCATTCCTTCTACGAACAGAATATTCAGTCCATCAGAGGAGTCTCCCCGTAATTGCTGCCTGGTGACCCAACTGCTGTACTACCCTCCTGTGTGGTATAGAGTCAAGTGCTTTCTGGCAATCCAAGTACAGGTGCTTCATCCAGCCATACTTTGTTTCCAATGGAGCTGATGAATATAAGTATGAATGTAATGCTTTCCTTACACACATGACCTTCTTTTCCTAAAACTGTAGGGTATCTTCTCTGCAAGTACACAACCATTTGTTGTCTGATTATAATCTTTTCCAGTACACTGGAGACCATTCTTGTTGGGGGGGGGGGGGGGGGGATGACCTGTAGTTCAGTGGGAAACCAAATTGGAGGTGGAAGGATGGAGTGAAAAAGTTTTTGAGCGATCGGGGCAGGGCCTGAACATGCGGGAGGGTGAAAGGCGTGCAAGGAATAGAGGGGATTGGAACGTTGTGGTATACCGGGGTCGACGTGCTGTCAATGGATTGAACCAGTGCATGTGAAGTGTCTGGGATTTGGATGGTATATATATATATATATATACCCCAGTTGGTCTGGGGCGTACCTACGTGCTCCTGCTGCATGTACGGTGTGGTGGACAAAGGAGGTTGAGTCAAAACTGACGGATGACTTGGTGTGAGAAGCCGGCGCTGTGGAACCATCAGGATATATAAGTATTTGATCTATAAAGAAGAGGCAGAACGGCGTCTGGCAATATCTTATAGGGTGCTGTGTATCCTGGCTCGTCCTGGTCATAACACGGAGGTGTGGAGGAGGCACGTTTAAATACAAAGTGAACTACGCGGGAAACGGCGATCAAATTTAAAGAGGGAAGTCAGCACTACAAGTAAAGCATCCTCCTCGAAGGCTCAGAGTGGGGTACCTAAATGTGTGTGGATGTAACCAAGATGTGAAGACCCTTACTGGAAAAACAATCACTCTTGAAGTAGAACCTTCAGACACAATTGAAAATGTGAAGGAAAATAGTGAAATTGGAGAAAAATGTAGCTTAGACATTGAAGCTTATTGATACAGTGGTTAGATTGATGAGAACTGCTATTGACGTTTGTGTAAATAAATTATACATTTCCTTTTTTCCATAGCCAGAGGTTGAACCATTATGTGACATTCTTTTTTTTCATTCATTTCAAGCTAGAAGTTTCAGTTTTCTAAATTGTTTCTTACATTTCTCATATGTATATATATGTATGTGTGGGTGTGTGAATATGTGCGTATGTATGTGTAGGTGTGTGTATGTGTATATGTATATATATATGTATATTATCCCTGGGGATAGGGGTGAAAGAATACTTCCCACGTATTCCTCGCGTGTCGTAGAAAGCGACTAGAGGGGACGGGAGCGGGGGGCCAGAAATCCTTCCCTCCTTGTATTAACTTTCTAAAATGGGAAACAGAAGAAGGAGTCACGCGGGGAGTGCTCATCCTCCTCGAAGGCTCAGAGTGGGGTGCCTAAATGTGTGTGGATGTAACCAAGATGTGAAAAAAGGAGAGATAGGTAGTATGTTTGAGGAAAGGAACCTGGATGTTTTGGCTCTGAGTGAAACGAAGCTCAAGGGTAAAGGGGAAGAGTGGTTTGGGAATGTCTGGGGAGTAAAGTCAGGGGTTAGTGAGAGGACAAGAGCAAGGGAAGGAGTAGCAATACTCCTGAAACAGGAGTTGTGGGAGTATGTGATAGAGTGTAAGAAAGTAAATTCTCGATTAATATGGGTAAAACTGAAAGTTGATGGAGAGAGGTGGGTGATTATTGGTGCATATGCACCTGGGCATGAGAAGAAAGATCAAGAGAGGCAAGTGTTTTGGGAGCAGCTGAATGAGTGTGTTAGTGGTTTTGATGCACGAGACCGGGTCATAGTGATGGGTGATTTGAATGCAAAGGTGAGTAATGTGGCAGTTGAGGGAATAATTGGTATACATGGGGTGTTCAGTGTTGTAAATGGAAATGGTGAAGAGCTTGTAGA
Source organism: Panulirus ornatus (assembly GCF_036320965.1). Classification (NCBI taxonomy): domain Eukaryota; kingdom Metazoa; phylum Arthropoda; class Malacostraca; order Decapoda; family Palinuridae; genus Panulirus; species Panulirus ornatus. Next base: position 7,558,650 of record NC_092260.1, read on the forward strand.
TTTATGTGCTGAAAAAGGACTGATGATTGGGAATACCTGGTTTAAAAAGCGAGATATACATAAGTATACTTATGTAAGTAGGAGAGATGGCCAGAGAGCGTTATTGGATTACGTGTTAATTGACAGGCGTGCGAAAGAGAGACTTTTGGATGTTAATGTGCTGAGAGGTGCAACTGGAGGGATGTCTGATCATTATCTTGTGGAGGCTAAGGTGAAGATTTGTATGGGTTTTCAGAAAAGAAAAGTGAATGTTGGGGTGAAGAGGGTGGTGAGAGTAAGTGAGCCTGAGAAGGAGACCTGTGTGAGGAAGTACCAGGAGAGACTGAGTACAGAATGGAAAAAGGTGAGAACAATGGAAGTAAGGGGAGTGGGGGAGGAATGGAATGTATTTAGGGAATCAGTGATGGATTGCGCAAAAGATGCTTGTGGCATGAGAAGAGTGGGAGGTGGGTTGATTAGAAAGGGTAGTGAGTGGTGGGATGAAGAAGTAAGAGTATTAGTGAAAGAGAAGAGAGAGGCATTTGGACGGTTTTTGCAGGGAAAAATGCAATTGAGTGGGATATGTATAAAAGAAAGAGACAGGAGGTCAAGAGAAAGGTGCAAGAGGTGAAAAAAAGGGCAAATGAGAGTTGGGGTGAGAGAGTATCATTAAATTTTAGGGAGAATAAAAAGATGTTCTGGAAGGAGGTAAATAAAGTGCGTAAGACAAGGGAGCAAATGGGAACTTCGGTGAAGGGCGCAAGTGGGGAGGTGATAACAAGTAGTGGTGATGTGAGGAGATGGAGTGAGTATTTTGAAGGTTTGTTGAATGTGTTTGATGATAGAGTGGCAGATATAGGGTGTTTTGGTCGAGGTGGTGTGCAAAGTGAGAGGGTTAGGGAAAATGATTTGGTAAACAGAGAAGAGGTAGTGAAAGCTTTGCGGAAGATGAAAGCCGGCAAGGCAGCAGGTTTGGATGGTATTGCAGTGGAATTTATTAAAAAAGGGGGTGACTGTATTGTTGACTGGTTGGTAAGGTTATTTAATGTATGTATGACTCATGGTGAGGTGCCTGAGGATTGGCGGAATGCGTGCATAGTGCCATTGTACAAAGGCAAAGGGGATAAGAGTGAGTGCTCAAATTACAGAGGTATAAGTTTGTTGAGTATTCCTGGTAAATTATATGGGAGGGTATTGATTGAGAGGGTGAAGGCATGTACAGAGCATCAGATTGGGGAAGAGCAGTGTGGTTTCAGAAGTGGTAGAGGATGTGTGGATCAGGTGTTTGCTTTGAAGAATGTATGTGAGAAATACTTAGAAAAGCAAATGGATTTGTATGTAGCATTTATGGATCTGGAGAAGGCATATGATAGAGTTGATAGAGATGCTCTGTGGAAGGTATTAAGAATATATGGTGTGGGAGGCAAGTTGTTAGAAGCAGTGAAAAGTTTTTATCGAGGATGTAAGGCATGTGTACGTGTAGGAAGAGAGGAAAGTGATTGGTTCTCAGTGAATGTAGGTTTGCGGCAGGGGTGTGTGATGTCTCCATGGTTGTTTAATTTGTTTATGGATGGGGTTGTTAGGGAGGTAAATGCAAGAGTTTTGGAAAGAGGGGCAAGTATGAAGTCTGTTGGGGATGAGAGAGCTTGGGAAGTGAGTCAGTTGTTGTTCGCTGATGATACAGCGCTGGTGGCTGATTCATGTGAGAAACTGCAGAAGCTGGTGACTGAGTTTGGAAAAGTGTGTGGAAGAAGAAAGTTAAGAGTAAATGTGAATAAGAGCAAGGTTATTAGGTACAGTAGGGTTGAGGGTCAAGTCAATTGGGAGGTGAGTTTGAATGGAGAAAAACTGGAGGAAGTGAAGTGTTTTAGATATCTGGGAGTGGATCTGGCAGCGGATGGAACCATGGAAGCGGAAGTGGATCATAGGGTGGGGGAGGGGGCGAAAATCCTGGGGGCCTTGAAGAATGTGTGGAAGTCGAGAACATTATCTCAGAAAGCAAAAATGGGTATGTTTGAAGGAATAGTGGTTCCAACAATGTTGTATGGTTGCGAGGCGTGGGCTATGGATAGAGTTGTGCGCAGGAGGATGGATGTGCTGGAAATGAGATGTTTGAGGACAATGTGTGGTGTGAGGTGGTTTGATCGAGTGAGTAACGTAAGGGTAAGAGAGATGTGTGGAAATAAAAAGAGCGTGGTTGAGAGAGCAGAAGAGGGTGTTTTGAAGTGGTTTGGGCACATGGATAGGATGAGTGAGGAAAGATTGACCAAGAGGATATATGTGTCGGAGGTGGAGGGAACAAGGAGAAGAGGGAGACCAAATTGGAGGTGGAAAGATGGAGTGAAAAAGATTTTGTGTGATCGGGGCCTGAACATGCAGGAGGGTGAAAGGAGGGCAAGGAATAGAGTGAGTTGGAGCGATGTGGTATACCGGGGTTGACGTGCTGTCAGTGGATTGAAGCAGGGCATGTGAAGCGTCTGGGGTAAACCGTGGAAGGCTGTGTAGGTATGTATATTTGCGTGTGTGGACGTATGTATATACATGTGTATGGGGGGGGTTGGGCCATTTCTTTCTTCTGTTTCCTTGCGCTACCTCGCAAACGCGGGAGACAGCGACAAAGTATAATAAAATATCCCTGGGGATAGGGGAGAAAGAATACTTCCCACGTATTCCCTGCGTGTCTTAGAAGGCGACTAAAAGGGAAGGGAGCGGGGGGCTGGAAATCCTCCCCTCTCGGTTTTTTTTTTTTTTTTTTTTTTCCAAAAGAAGGAACAGAGAAGAGGTCCAGGTGAGGATATTCCCTCAAAGGCCCAGTCCTCTGTTCTTAACGCTACCTCGCTATCGCGGGAAATAGCGAATAGTATAAAAAAAAAAAAAAAAAAAAAAAAAAAAATATATATATATATATATATATATATATATATAATTTTTCATAACTGATCTAGACAGTGGGAACTTTGTAATTTTAATCAATACCTTGTTTCATTATTCCATTCGACAATTGCAAATATATATTTTTGATCATGATCCTGTATAAGAATGGCTTTCACAGGACACTGTCTGTGGTTGAGATGTACCTTCAGTTTCTCTATCATGACATCATGTCATGATCAGAGATACTTAGTGCCACGCAAAATATTCTCTTATTGCTGTGTTATTGTAGAGTTCAGCCTCTCAAAGTCATTCGAACTCCTTCCGTGGTGGTGTTCAACGAATCATCAAATGCGGTTACGAGGAGGGAGCTGGATGTGCTATGTGACAGTAGATGTGACGATGTGTTACCCACTTGTTGTGTGACAGTAGATGTGACCCTGTGTTACTCTTGATGTGTTACCCACTTGTTGTGTGACAGTAGATGTGACCCTGTGTTACTCTTGATGTGTAACCCACTTGTTGTGTGACAGTAGATGTGACCCTGTGTTACTCTTGATGTGTTACCCACTTGTTGTGTGACAGTAGATGTGACCATGTGTTCCTCTTGATGTGTTACCCAGGTGTTGTGTGACAGTAGATGTGACCATGTGTTACTCTTGATGTGTTACCCAGGTGTTGTGTGACAGTAGATGTGACCACGTGTTCCTCTTGATGTGTTACCCACTTGTTGTGTGACCATGTGTTCCTCCTGATGTGTTACCCAGGTGGTGTGTGGCAGCTGGGGCAGCGCTGCGGACGCCGTAAAGGTGTGGGAAGCGTCCACGGCCAGGCTCACCCACGTCCTACACTCCGACGCTGTTAACACCTCCGTGAGTACCTCCCTCCCTCCACACACACACACACACACACACCCACAGTACCCTCCCTCCCTCCACATCCACCCGCAGTACCCTCCCTCCTACCACAATCACCTGCAGTACCCTTCCCTCCTCTACACCCACCCTCCCTCCACACCCACCCGCAGTACCCTCCCTCCCTCCACACCCACCCGCAGTACCCTCCCTCCCTCCACACCCACCCACACTACCCTTCCCTTCTCTGCACCAACCCTCCCTTCACACCCACCCGCGGTACCCTCCCTCCCTCCACACCCACCCACACTACCCTTCCCTTCTCTGCACCAACCCTCCCTTCACACCCACCCGCGGTACCCTCCCTCCCTCCACACCCACTCACGGTACCCTTCTCTCCTCTGCACCCACCCGCAGTACCATCCCTCCCTCCACACCCACCTGCAGTACCCTTCCCTCCTCTGCACCCACCCTCCCTCCACACCCACCCACAATACCTTCCCTCCCTCCACACCCACCCGCAGTACACTTCCCTCCTCTGCACCCACCCACCCTCCACACCCACCCACAATACCTTCCCTCCCTCCACACCCACCCGCAGTACACTTCCCTCCTCTGCACCCACCCTCCCTCCACACCCAACCACAATACCTTCCCTCCCTCCACACCCACCCTCAGTACCCTCCCTTCCTTAACAACCACCCACAGTGCCCTCACTTCCTCCCTCCACGTCCACCCTTACTAACGTCCCTCCACACCCATCCTCACTATCCTCCCTCCTTCCCTCCACACCTACCCTCACTACCCTCCCTCCCTCCACGCCACTGACAGGAGACTTATTAAATCAAGCCAGTGTTTGGTGTCACATATTTGTCACCGTTTGTTCGTCGACCATTTGCCATATAGATATATTATATTTCCCAGTAAAATGTCCAAGTGTCAGTCTTTCACTTAAACAGGATCTTAAAAAGCTAAATAAACAGTGGTCAGTATTCCTAATGAAATATATGTCTGTGTGTGATGGATGTGTGAGTGTTATGGCTAGGTTATTGCGAAGGCAATGCCAATATCAAGGCTATTTTAGTGTTATGGCTATGTCAGTATCAAGGCTATGTTAGTGTTATGGGTATGTCAGTGTTATGGTTATGTCAGTGTCAAGGCTATGTTAGTGTTATGGCTGTCAGTGTTATGGCTCTCTGTGTTATGGCTATGTCTGTGTTACGACTGTGTTAGTGTCATGGCTATGTCAGTGTTATGGCTATGTCAATATCAAGGCTATGTTAGTGTAATAGCTATGTCATTGTTATGGCTATGTCAGTGTTATGGCTATGTCTGTGTTACGGCTGTATTAGTGTCATGGCTATATCAGTGTTATGGCTATGTCAGTGTTATGGCTATGTCTGTGTTACGGCTGTATTAGTGTCATGGCTATATCAGTGTCATGGCTATATCAGTATCAAGGCTATGTTATTGTTATGGCTATGTCAGTGTTATGGCTATGTTAGCGTTATGGCTATGTCAGTTTTATGGTTATGTCAGTATCAAGGCTATGTTAGCGTTATGGCTATGTCAGTGTTATGGCTATGTCAGTGTTATGGCTATGTCTGTGTTACGGCTGTGTTAGTGTTATGGCTATGTCAGCATCAAGGCTATGTTAGTGTTTTGGCTATGTTAGTGTTATGGCTATGTCATTATCAAGGCTATGTTAGTGTTATGGCTATGTCAGTGTTATGGCTGTCTGTGTTATGGCTATGTCTGTGTTACGACTGTGTTAGTGTCATGGCTATATCAGTGTTATGGCTATGTCAGTATCAAGGCTATGTTAGTGTTATGGTTATGCTAGTGTTATGGCTATGTCTGTGTTACGGCTGTGTTAGTGTCATGGCTATATCAGTGTTATGGCTATGTCAGTATCAAGGCTATGTTAGTGTTATGACTGTGTCAGTGTTATGACTATCAATGTTATGGCTATGTCAGTGTTATGGCTATGTTAGTGTTATGGCTATGTCAGTGTTATGGCTATGTCAGTATCAAGGCTATGTTAGCGTTATGGCTATGTCAGTGTTATGGCTATGTCAGTATCAAGGCTATGTTAGCGTTATGGCTATGTCAGTGTTATGGCTATGTCAGTGTTATGGTTATTTCAGTATCAAGGCTATGTTAGTGTTATGGCGATGTCAGTGTTATGGCTATGTCAGTATCAAAGCCATGTTAGTGTTATGGCTATGTCAGTGTTATGAGTGTGTTAGAGTCTGGAATTTTATCTTCTCATGTTATCCTTCACATGTTCACAAGATAGCAGCATTATGTTACCTTAGTCAGTACAATATTTCCACCAATGAACATGACGCTACACTCTTTGAGTACAACGATACACTCTTTGACTACGACGGCACCGTTCTTGAGAACGACGGTACACTCCTAAAGTACGACGGTACACTCCTTAAGTACGACGGTACACTCCTTGAGTACGACAGTGCATTCCGTGAGTACGACGGTACACTCCTTAAGTACGACGGTACACTCCTTGAGTACGACAGTGCATTCCTTGAGTACGACGGTACACTCCTTAAGTACGACGGTACAATCCTTAAGTACGACGGTACACTCCCTAAGTACGACGGTACACTCCTTAAGTACGACGGTACACTCCTTGAGTACGACAGTGCATTCCTTGAGTACGACGGTACACTCCTAAAGTACGACGGTACACTCCTTAAGTACGACGGTACACTCCTTGAGTACGACAGTGCATTCCTTGAGTACGACGGTACACTCCTTAAGTGCGACGGTACACTCCTTAAGTACGACGGTACACTCCTTGAGTACGACAGTGCATTCCGTGAGTACGACGGTACACTCCTAAAGTACGACGGTACACTCCTTAAGTACGACGGTACACTCCTTGAGTACGACAGTGCATTCCGTGAGTACGACGGTACACTCCTTAAGTACGACGGTACACTCCTTAAGTACGACGGTACACTCCTTGAGTACGACAGTGCATTCCGTGAGTACGACGGTACACTCCTTAAGTACGACGGTACACTCCTTAAGTACGACGGTACACTCCTTGAGTATGACAGTGCATTCCGTGAGTACGACGGTACACTCCCTAAGTACGACGGTACACTCCTTGAGTACGACAGTGCATTCCGTGAGTACGACGGTACACTCCTTGAGTACGACAGTGGATTCCTTGAGTACGACGATACATTCCTTGAGTATGACGGTACACTCCTTAAGTACGACGGTACACCCCTTAAGTACGACGGTACACTCCTTGAGTACGACAGTGCATTCCTTGAGTACGACGGTACACTCCTTAAGTACGACGGTACAATCCTTAAGTACGACGGTACACTCCCTAAGTACGACGGTACACTCCTTAAGTACGACAGTACACTCCTTGAGTACGACAGTGCATTCCGTGAGTACGACGGTACACTCCTTAAGTACGACGGTACACTCCTTAAGTACGACGGTACACTCCTTGAGTACGTGCATTCCTTGAGTATGACGGTACACTCCTTAAGTACGACGGTACACTCCTTAAGTACGACGGTACACTCCTTGAGTACGACGGTACACTCCTTGAGTACGTGCATTCCTTGAGTATGACGGTACACTCCTTGAGTGCGAGGCACGCTCTTTGAGTACGACAGCACAGCCCTTGAGTACCGGTACATTCCTTGAGTGCGATGCCCTTAACTTTGACCTGACCCTTAAGGCTCGGCTTGAGTCAAGGCCAGGTCATGATAGTTCAGGGTTAGGTCCTCGTACAGGAGGATGACGACCTGGGTAGAGCAGCACCAGGCCAGCAGCAGCTGACCTGGTTGGTGCCCTTCCCTCGCGATCGCTTGGCCTCACACTAGTGTGCGCCGCCTGCCAGTGTGACCATCAGGACCACAACGTGGGACTGTGTGAGAGAGAGAGAGAGAGAGAGAGAGAGAGAGAGAGAGAGAGAGAGAGAGAGAGAGAGAGAGAGAGAGAGAGAGAGAGAGAGACGCTAACTGAGATGTACGGTGTTCTCTCACCCTACAGGTGTACAGTACTGCGTGGGCTGGCAAGGAGACGGTGGCGGTGGGAGGTGCTGACCCAAACCTTCTGAGGCTCACCACCCTGGACAACACGGTGAGAGAGAGAGAGAGAGAGAGAGAGAGAGAGAGAGAGAGAGAGAGAGAGAGAGAGAGAGAGAGAGAGAGAGAGAGAGAGAGGTTTAATTGCCTGTTGGCGAGGGATATCAGGTGAAGGAGTTAATTCCTCATTTATTCCCATTTCATCAACAGTAACTCAACAGATTGGAATGATTATCTTCTCCCTTCTTGTGGCATTTGTGGCATCGCCATGTAGTTTACAACTAGGGTCACTGAATAATGAAATAAGTTATCAAGAAACGTTATAACTAAGGTAATTAAATATGAGACAAATTAACGAGAAACACCACTTTATAACGGGTCATTAAGTAATGAGACAAATTAACGTGAACACCACTTTATAACCAGGGGTCATTAAGTAATGAGATAAATTAACGAGAACCATCACTTTATAACCAGGGGTCATTAAATAATGAGTCAAATTAACGAGAAACATCACTTTATAACCAGGGGTCATTAAATAATGAGTCAAATTAACGAGAAACATCACTTTATAACCAGGGGTCATTAAATAATGAGTCAAATTAACGAGAAACATCACTTTATAACTGGGGTCACTAAGTGATGGGAGATTAACAAAAGAGAGTAGCATCTCTTGGCGTCTTTTGTTAACACTGGTGAGGAACCATTTCTATCGAAGCTTTATCCCATCTGCTGACGTCACCCTTGTGTCGTTGTCAGTGTTATGAAGTTAACTGAGCGACAAACACTTCTGCCGAGTCAGTAAGGGGCCCATGTGTGACTGCAGAAGGTGATTCAATCCTACATAGGCCATGTGTGATTGCAGAAGGTAATTCAATCCTACATAGGCCATGTGTGATTGCAGAAGGCGATTCAATCCTAACACTCTGCTTCGAGTGTTAGGAAAAGTTTGTTCAGAGTTCAAATCCGTCTCGTCACACCGCCACAAGCGGTGTTTAAGACTCCCTGATGAGGTATATTCTCATTATCTTTTTTTTTTTTTTACCAGGGATACAAATCATATCCGTCATTTTGGTGACCATATTCAACCTTGCAAATTATCACTCCGCGTCCCATTTCGATTTCATTTGCACGTTTATATAGATATGTTTTTGAATCATTTGCATACAGTACAAACAGAAGTGTGCCAAGGTCTGAATCTTGCGCTCCACCAGGAATGGACCAGCGGGCCCCAAAGTGTCTGTCTGTCCTCTGTATTCCCATGTACATACTATTGTACTCCCATGTATGTACATACTATTGTACTCCCATGTATTTACATTCTATTGTATTCCCATGTACATACTTTTGTATTCCCATATATGTACATACTTTTGTATTCCCATGTATGTACATACTGTTGTATTCCCATGTACATACTTTTGTATTCCCATATATGTACATACTTTTGTATTCCCATGTATGTACATACTGTTGTATTCCCATGTACATGCTTTTGTATTCCCATATATGTACATACTTTTGTATTCCCATATATGTACAAACTTTTGTCTTCCCATGTATGTATATGCTACTGTATTCCCTTTTGGAAATTTGTGGATTTTCCACTTGATTCTGGTCGTTTTCTGGTTGACAGCAAGTCTGTAACGTAGAGACATACAAAAACATGAGACATTCTCACATGGCACCTCATTGAGGCTCATCTTGGACGTTACAAATAAATGGCAAGTGACTTTCTGTCTCTAATCTCGAGTCTGGTCACTTGGACATATCTACACCTCCAGCCAATCCTCCTCCTCCTCCTCAGAACTTCCTCTTCTTGTTACACTGTCAAATTTTGTCTTGGTCTTTCCTCCCACTCAGCCTACCTGAGCTATCTTTCTCGGCAAGGCTGCTCTCTTCTGTCTTCCATCATCTGAGTTCCTCTCTCTTCTTCAGCATTAAAATATTCCCTTCTCTAATTCCTTCTCCTTTTTCTCTATCATTCATTACTTCTTCTTTATCCACTTCTGTCTGTCTTGTTCTTCCCCTTTCCCTCTACCAATATTCCTTTCTCCACCTGTGTCCGTCTTTATCATTTCCCATCTTCCACACGTAACTCACTACCATTGATCTTCGCTCTCCTTGCCATCCCTTATAATAACACCAACAATCTTTCTGCTCTTTCCTCTCTTCCTTGCCTTGTCTGCCTAAGTCAATCCTCTCCTCTAGTCCGCCTCCAGGTTACTGCACATGACACGGCCAAACTTGTGGTGTCTCTGAACAAAACTCCTCAGTGGATGAATACCTCAATGAGGTGAGTCAACCCCGACATTTCCCTCGGTTCCTGAACCTCTGGTTAAGCGGACGCGATAATGAAACTCGATTCATTAAAGTAAGAAAAGGTGACGCTTGCGAATTACGTTGTGTAGGATGATTAGCAGATTTCTGAGGATATGCAACTAAGGTAAATAAATGGTAGAGTATAGGTGTCAGCAGCAGTCATTTTGCCTCACCTGATACAGACCTGTCGAGGTCATCTTCCTCAGCTTCTACCCTGACGCATACATAGGCAAGTAAGTCTCAACACTTGCACTGCCTCTTCTGTTACTGTCGAAGAGCTACCCGTCCTCTCCCTGCTCGACAGACTGTGGGTGTATTGCGAGGCGTTCGTAACACTGTGTGGGCGCTGGACGCTTTGTTGGGCCGTGGACACCAGGGGACGCGCCTGGCGGTCGCCTCAGGACCCACGCTCTACATCCTAGACGTCCTCAAGTGAAGGCCCAAGCTGCGGCCCAGCTTGGTCCTCGTGTCCTCCATGCACCACGACAAGCATGCGGCCGACGCAGAGGGCCTCCACAGCCGCGAGGATCACACGACAAACGGTGTTCCCAGAGATGTCACAAGGTCACACGAGATTGTAGTCTACATAGGAACAATGCACAGAGACAGGTGGCCAGGTGTACTGCACTTGTCTACATCAGCAGCGTCCCATCGGCGTCACAAATCAAAGAGCCAAGTCTTCAGTTTTCGTCACATTCATTAGTGCACAACAGAAAATCGGCCCACCCTGACCTCCACCACTCACTCTCCGGCCAACCTTCACCTCCAATGCTACCTCTCCGGCTCACCCTGACCTCCAGCACCACCTCTCCGTCCCACCCTGACCTCCAGCACCACCTCTCCGTCCCATCCTGACCAGCAACAACTCTCCGGACCACCCAGGCCTCCACTTCCACCTCTCCGGCCCACCGTCACCTTCAGCACTACCTCTCCGGCCCACCCTGACCTCCACTGCCACCTCTTCGGCCCACCTTGACCTTTATCACCACCTCTTCAGCCCATCCTGACCTCCAGCAACACCTCTCCTGCCCACCCTGACCTCCAGCAACACCTCTCCGGCCCACCCTGACCTTCAGCACCACCTCTCCGGCCCACGCTCACCTCCAACATCACCTCTGCGGCCTACCGTGATCGCCAGCACCACATCTCCGTCCCACTCTGACTTCCATCATCACCTCTTCGGCCCACCCTGACCTCGAGCACACTATTCTCGCGCCCACGCTGGAGTTGTCACCAACGATAACCATCACACCTCAACAGGACTCTCAACAAAGATCACCACAAAACAAATGGTTAGTTGTGTCATCCACCACACCTAACTGGTATGTTTCGCGTCATCACCACACAACCAAGTTGATGAATTAGGTCACCATCATACAAAACCCGTGCCATATCGCCGCGCACGCCAACTGCTGTATCAAATCAGTATAACCTGGCACAACTAGTATCTGTGTCATGTCACCACGACACAATCCAACCGGTGTCATGTCACCCATCACATAATCCAACTGGTGTCATGTCACCCAGCACATAATCCAACTGGTGTCATGTCACCCATCACATAATCCAACTGGTGTCATGTCGCCAACACAAATGGATGACTTTGGACAGATGCAAAACTACATAAGTGACAGACAACATGGTCTACGAGAGAGTGTGCTCCGTTTTCGACCAAGAGAAGTATGGGTGGATTGTCAACATCTTGGCTACCAGAGAGAATCTGACACTGTACCAGACAGTAGGCGGGAAGAAAGCTTTGGTCTCCAGGTAGGAATAAGGAGGGTGGGAGACAGAGAATGAAGGCTTCAGTATGAATTTCCAGCAAGAATAAACCACAGAAGTGTGTTTGTGAGAGAGACTTCGTTCCTGAGTTGTCGCCAAATATTAGAATTACGCTCATAAACAAGCTATTCATTTCTTACTTAATGCCAAAACCAGAATATGATTGTCAATTTTGATCACAGTTCTAAGAAAATATGGAGTAGGTCTGAGGAAGATAACAAAGATGGTTCCAGATTTAGGGGAGTTGAGTTACAGGTAAGGGCTGGAGGCTTTAATTCTCCCCACCGTAGAAGAAAGAAGAGCAAGGAGTGACTTGATCATGAGTTTACACCTTTTTTTTTTTTAACCAGGCTTGATGATGAAGAGAGTGAACAGTTCTTTGAAAAGTGCAAGGAAAGAACAACCACAAGCCTGAAATTTGTTTGAAAAGAAAAGAAGTACGTGTTACAGTATATACAAGAATGGTGGATGAATATGACAAACTAAGTTAGAGTACTGTGAAAATGAGCAGCATAAAGAAGTTAAAAGAACTTGCATGATAACAGAGGGACCCACTAATGTAGAACCTCCTCCCTCCCCTTACAGTAAGTAAAGATCAGTAATTAACAGTGTAACCAGGGAAGACATGCCAATTACAGTTTGTGAATATTTTTGCATCATTTCAAGAATCCAACTGAGACGATAAAAATATTCCTTAACTAAATACCGACATTGGTTGAAGCAAATATACTGAATGACTCTTATAAAGGATGGGATGAATGCATGAAATGAAAATCTTAAGTAATAATAATGAAGCTATTGGAATACATCCAATTATCAATAAATACATATTTTTTATTTAATACGGTATTAGACTTCGGTGAGCTACCAGAAGAATGATTCAAATTGGCATAATAATGTCCATGTGTTGAAATAGAGATAATTGAGGTGATGCCAATTATTATAAACGTAACACTAAATATGTTTTGATAAGAATATCTACATAAGCCCACTCTCTTTTATAACCGCCAAGACGGGTTTGTCACGCCCCTTGGCTCATGACAGTTGAAGAACTTTGATTTGTTTTCTCTCCATATGACGCCTTTGGCTAGTCATGCATTTGATGTTTTACGAGCATTTTAATGTCTGCTGCTCTGTTATGGTCTGGCAATATGGGTCAATGCTTACGCAAACAGTCAACGTCTAAGACATCATCTAAATTTGTCCATGGCTATAACGTACTTAGTGTTTCATGTTACCCCCACACCTATAAGATGGTTGTGTCATGTCACCATCACATTTGTCCAAATGTTGGGTCATATCACCACTACAGGACACACTACCACAAACTTTAATGAGTGTGTTGTCATCACAACACAGCCTAGCTGGCGTTCGTTTCTTGTGCCACCACACAAGCTAGCTGGTATATTATGTCGCCACCACGCGACCAAACTGGTATGACACGTCAGTACTACATCCCAACTAATGTGTCTTACTACCACCGCACAACCCAGACTACAATGTCATGTCACGACTACACCACACAACTAGTGCGTCATGTTACCTCCACACAACCCAAAAGCTGTCATGTCAGCACCACATAACCCAACTAATGTGTCATGTTACAAACAACCTAAGTGGCGCATGTCACCTCCACACAACCCAGTTAGTGAGTCATATCGCTGCCACACAACCCAAATGGTGTTTCATATCACTAGCACACAGCCCATTTGGTTTGTCATGTCATGTGGTCCAATAACACGATTGATGTATCATTCCTTTACCACACAGACCCGTTAGGTATATCACCAGCACAAAACAGCGTCTTGTCCCCATCAAGAATACAGGTGGGTTCGTCATGTCATCACCACAGAGCACAGCTGGTGCGTAATATTGCCACCAAAACCACATAGTTGTGGGTTATAGTTTTACAACACGTCACTGTCGTTATGCCACACCATAACTCAGTGTGTACAGAGGTCAAGCTGTTAATGATATCATGATAATAGTAGTGTTAATAACTTACCTCAGTGTTTTTATACAACCATTACAGTTAACCTTACCTGTAGAGAATCATGAATTAACATAAATAACTGATGATCTAACGTTACTGATGATGTTATCTAGGAAATTAATCTGGGATCTCTGATCATTATTTCCTAGGCGTCAGGTGGTGGACGACAAAACTCGCTTCACCAAAAGTGAATAAGTTCCTGTTCTTTTTTTTCTAGTGCCTTACAATGTCAATGGTCTTGTAAGGAAGAGACAGAACTAATAAGTTCATCTTTGAGACGTTACATCACAGTAACTGTGTCCAGTTGGTGGGAGAAATCTTTCTCGACCAGGAAAGAATGTGTTTGGCTCAGCTAACATTTATAAAACAAAACAGAAACTCGTAGAATTCTTCACACACACGAGGAATAAGTTGCGAGATGAGATCAGGTCAGCCTCCCAGTGCTCTACAGCAGTCAGGGGTGAATGCGTTCACTACTCACAGACAGACGTTATGATGGTAATATTAAAATAAAACTTGAATGTCAGAGCGCCCGGCTCACGTACGTGACTGACTTACCATTGTTGTTGACACAGAAACGTTACAGTACCAACACCTTAGGCTACTGGCTGGCTAAACAAGCCGATCATCTTTATTTCTTGAAGGGGAAACTGAGACTCGTATCTTTACTGTTTGTGTTTATTCAACCAAACATATACAGAAGCTACCGTATGTATGCATGACTGTACACAGAGGTTGGATCTATATAAGGAGTTCAGGCCAGTAGCAGTTAGTCTAGACAACAGAACACTTACAGTGCGTCAGAACAAGGCAGCTGAACTCTTATCATATAACTCAGGTTAACCCTATTTTCAGACTCTAAAATGGTTAGGTGTATTGTGTATCTGACATACTTGTCAGTTTGAAACAGGACATCTTTCTTAGAAAAAACATATCAAATAGAGTAATTGTGAGTACTTGGATGAAAATACATATCTTGCCAATGACAGGTTTTTTGTCTCTTGCACAGGAAGCAGAGACACACGCTCGCTACACACCAACACTTGGGTATACAGGTATATAGGTATACAGGCGCTGGTCGCAACACCTGGGTGTTGTTACATGAAAAACTTGGTCAGTGACATGACTTGCATGTCATTAGGAATGGGTAGTTTTCGTCCTCCTTATAGTGTTGTGGAGGGAGTTCCAGGCCCACCCCTCCCACCCAGTTCGATGGAGGGAGTACCTGACCCCCACTTTCCCACATAGCGTAATGGAAAGCGCGCCAGGCCCCTCCCTCTGACCTGGTGTGACGGGAGTAATGGCTAGGCTCCACTGCCTCACCCAGTGTGATAGAGAGAGCTCCAGGCTTAACTATCTGCCCTGGTGTGATACAGTGAGCTTCAGTATCTCACAAAGTAAGATATAGAGAGCTCCTGGCCCCTCCCTCTGACTTAGAGTGATGGAGTGGGCTCCACTGTCCCACCTGGTGAGCCAAGTGAGCGCCAGGCTCACCCGGCACCATCCAAGACCCCTGCTCGAGGACACCTAGTGTCATGTAACACATCAGGTTGGTCTGCACTCTGTGGTCCCTGGCTGCCAATTGGGTCAGTAAGGCAGAAAGCAGTACTTCAAAAACGTCACATCTACATGAAACACATTATCTATATCTCAGGTCTATCGCATCTCTATTTTGTGCCTATGAAAGAAAGAGAGACAGAGAGAGAGAGACCCGTTCAGCTGCCCAAGGGGAGGTGCAAAAACATTCAGAATATTATTAAGTTTTACCTTTGAAAGTTATGCAAACAAACCGGTACACTAACCACTCAACATTACAAGACAGATTAAATGAAAGCCTTTTATCACATCAACGGGAAGGCCAGAAATATTCCAAGAGGAAGCTGGACAGTAGAACGTAATCGTTATCTAAGATAATGAATGTCATTTCGAGGGAGGAAAAAATCATCATGAATTACTGATAAGCTGGAAGATTAGTCTTATAATTAGAACACGGTATAAATTAGTACAGAGTTATCTACAGCCTACATACAGACTGGGAAGCGGGGTACCATTTGTACGGGATGCTAACGAGGGTATACCAACATACTGTTTCATTAAGGGCCCTGTGGTCAGTCCACTTGGTCTCTGAACATCCATATCCCCAGTCTTACAGTATAATGTCGCCCTGTGTAGCGAGAGAAAGGATTGTACGTTGATTCCTTCTGCTGGTGGGGTGCTGAGGGCTGCATGAGGGAGAGGCATGCACCCGCCCACAGGACGCCGTCAGCTCTGTCTCTAAGCCATCTTGGGACAGAGAGAGAGAGAGAGAGAGCCAGGGGGGGGAGGTGGTTGGTGGACGTCCCCAGCGTTGGACTCTAGTGCTGAGTCGTGGCCAAGAAGGGAATGCGTTTGACCTTAGCCTGCGCTGGTGGGTGGGAGGGTGGCACCTGCTGGGGGCAGGGCCAGTGCGCCGCCCCCCGACAGTGCCACTCACCCTTCACCTAACAGACATAATATCTAAGAACACCTAAACCCTGCTTAAGAATGTTACCATGTATGACATGAAAATATATGTATATATAAAATATAAGAACAATTATTGCCTCATCAAATCAAATTAAACCTTGTGTGAAGTCAGATCACTACGGGGGTAGCGCGGTGCCGGGAGCCCCAGGTGAGTGAGTGGCCAGCACGGGCGGCCTCCCTCACCACCACTCAGGCCAGGATGGACACCTCCAAGTGGCAACGACCCGAGTCCTCTGACACCAACATTGAAGTCATAAAAGATGAGTTCCACATCCCATGCCATGCACGTTGACCACAATGAATAATTGACCTTATGATTCAAAATATACGATGCTTCTGCAGTATGACATGAGCAGTACGCCATCAGCAGTAAACCATCAGCAGTAGACCATCAGCAGTATACCATCAGCAGTACACCATCAGCGTACGCCAGCAACAGTATACCATCAGCAGTATACCATTAACAGTAAACCATTAGCAGTATACCATCAGCAGTATGCCATCAGCAGTAAACCATCAGCAGTATACCATCAGCAGTACACCAGCAGCAGTACAATATCAGCAGTATACCATCAGCAGTATACCATCAGCAGTACGCCATCAGCAGTATACCATCAGAAGTATACCATCAGCAGTATGCCATCAGCAGTACGCCATCAGCAGTATACCATCAGCAGTACACCATCAGCAGTATACCATCAGCAGTACATCATCAGCAGTATACCATTAACAGTAAACCATCAGCGGTATACCATCAGCAGTACACCAGCAGCAGTATACCATCAGCAGTACACCATCAGCAGTACGCCATCAGCAGTATACCATTAACAGTAAACCATTAGCAGTATACCATCAGCAGTACACCAGCAGCAGTATACCATCAGCAGTACACCATCAGCAGTATACCATTAACAGTAAACCATCAGCAGTATACCATCAGCAGTACACCATCAGCAGTATACCATCAGCAGTATACCATCAGCAGTATACCATCTGCAGTATACCATCAGCAGTACACCAGCATCGAACGCCATCAGCAGTATACCATCAGCAGTAAACCATCAGCAGTACACCAGCAGCGTACGCCATCGGCAGTATACCATCAGCAGTATGCCATCAGCAGTACGCCATCAGCAGTATACCATCAGCAGTACGCCATCAGCAGTACGCCATCAGCAGTATACCATCAGCAGTATACCATCAGCAGTACGCCATCAGCAGTACGCCATCAGCAGTATACCATCAGCAGTATACCATCAGCAGTACACCATCAGCAGTATACCATCAGCAGTACACCATCAGCAGTATACCATCAGCAGTATACCATCAGCAGTACACCATCAGCAGTATACCATTAACAGTAAACCATCAGCAGTATACCATCAGCAGTATACCATCAGCAGTATACCATCAGCAGTACACCAGCAGCGTACGCCATCAGCAGTATACCATCAGCAGTATACCATCAGCAGTATACCATCAGCAGTATACCATCAGCAGTATACCATCAGCAGTACACCATCAGCAGTATACCATCAGCAGTATACCATCAGCAGTATACCATCAGCAGTACACCAGCAGCGTACGCCATCAGCAGCATACCATCAGCAGTATACCATCAGCAGTACACCATCAGCAGTATACCATCAGCAGTATACCATCAGCAGTATACCATCAGCAGTACACCATCAGCAGTATACCATCAGCAGTATACCATCAGCAGTACACCGTCAGCAGTACACCAGCAGCGTACGCCATCAGCAGCATACCATCAGCAGTATACCATCAGCAGTATACCATCAGCAGTATACCATCAGCAGTATACCATCAGCAGTACACCATCAGCAGTACACCATCAGCAGTATACCATCAGCAGTATACCATCAGCAGTATGCCATCAGCAGTATGCCATCAGCAGTACGCCATCAGCAGTATACCATCAGCAGTACACCATCAGCAGTACACCATCAGCAGTATACCATCAGCAGTATACCATCAGCAGTACACCATCAGCAGTATACCATCAGCAGTATACCATCAGCAGTATACCATCAGCAGTACACCAGCAGCGTACGCCATCAGCAGTACACCATCAGCAGTATACCATCAGCAGTACACCATCAGCAGTACACCATCAGCAGTATACCATCAGCAGTATACCATCAGCAGTATGCCATCAGCAGTATGCCATCAGCAGTACGCCATCAGCAGTATACCATCAGCAGTACACCATCAGCAGTACACCATCAGCAGTATACCATCAGCAGTATACCATCAGCAGTATACCATCAGCAGTATACCATCAGCAGTACACCATCAGCAGTACACCATCAGCAGTATACCATCAGCAGTATACCATCAGCAGTATGCCATCAAAATCTATAATAAGCCAACTTACACAGATAACTACAAGAACAGCTGTACTGTACACACAGCAAAGCTGGCCACCTGCTGCCACCCAGCCAGGTGTCACGGGTGGTGTGTCCACGCCTGCCACCCAGCCAGGTGTCACGGGTGGTGTGTCCACTCCTGCCACCCAGCCAGGTGTCATGGGTGGTGTCCACGCCTGCCACCCAGCCAGGTGTCACGGGTGGTGTGTCCACGCCTGCCACCCAACCAGGTGTCATGGGTGGTGTGGCCACGCTTGCCACCCAGCCAGGTGTCACGGGTGGTGTGTCCACTCCTGCCACCCAGCCAGGTGTCATGGGTGGTGTCCACGCCTGCCACCCAGCCAGGTGTCATGGGTGGTGTGGCCACGCTTGCCACCCAGCCAGGTGTCACGGGTGGTGTGTCCACGCCTGCCACCCAGCCAAGTGTCACGAGTGGTGTGGCCACGCTTGCCACCCAGCCAAGTGTCACGGGTGGTGTGGCCACGCTTGCCACCCAGCCAGGTGTCACGGGTGGTGTGTTCACGCCTGCCACCCAGCCAAGTGTCACGAGTGGTGTGGCCACGCCTGCCACCCAGCCAGGTGTCACGGGTGGTGTGGCCACGCTTGCCACCCAGCCAAGTGTCACGAGTGGTGTGGCCACGCTTGCCACCCAGCCAGGTGTCACATGTGGTGTAGCCAAGCCCGCCACACACTGGCCAGCCTCGCATGAGTCAGGATGGAATCGCGTAACAGGTGATCAGGTATGATCCAGGGGGCCGCAGCCCCGCCCGTGTGGTGGCCGGGTCCCAGCACTGTCGGTACCACACTACCACCACACTCCACCCAACCAGCACACACACACACACACACACACACACACAGACACACACACTCACACACACACCTCCCTCCATCCAACACACTCTAACCTTTACTTTAGCAGGTAATGCAATGTGACTATCCTTACACTAACGGTATTGGTAAATAACAGCAAAATGTTTTAATTAGACGAAACCAAAAGAAAAAATAAAATATATATATTTATATATATATGTCAGTCCCCATTTGCCTCAGGATCGTCGAGAATATACCTTTCCAATTCCCCTGCAGGAGGGGGGTCTCCCGTCTCCCTGCAGGGGGTCACACGGCTCCTCACAGCACTGACGTGTGTCTTGTCAGTACCTGACGTGTGTCTGGACAGTACGTGGCCCGGAGGTAATGCATCACAAACAGAAGCTTCATTAATGACGAAAAAATTAATCAATGAAAAAATTCTAACTACGTTCTAATTACGATAACTGATGGACTCGTTGCCGTCCCAATAACTACACATTTTCTTTTTTTCCTTATTTAGAAAATCTAAACAGTTAAGATATTCCTCTCCTACTAGATAATTTACAATTCAACATCTAAAAATCAAATCCCATTTTCAGTCCCCCAGAGCTACGCTAACGTTTGAATTCTCTGCCATATTAAGAGGTTTCAGTTAACTTACTCAAAGTATCCAATCGTGCACCAAATATGTAGGATTCGGTGCTCTTAATTCTGCAGCTCGAAATCAATGGTGAAAAGTACTTATATTGTCCTCGTGATCGTGAGGGTGGAGGGGCAGCTTCCTCGATCGTCCTCCTGATCGTGAGGGTGGAGGGGCAGCTTCCTCGATCGTCCTCGTGATCGTGAGGGTGGAGGGGCAGCTTCCTCGATCGTCCTCCTGATCGTGAGGGTGGAGGGGCAGCTTCCTCGATCGTCCTCCTGATCGTGAGGGTGGAGGGGCAGCTTCCTCGATCGTCCTCCTGATCGTGAGGGTGGAGGGGGCAGCTTCCTCGATCGTCCTACACATTCTCGATCCTGATCTTGATGACGTCATCAGCCTGGGCTAGCAGCTTCTTCTTCTCGGAGCAAGAAAGGTCGTCCTCGTCGTACTCGTCCTCGTCCTCCTCCATCTCCAACTCAGGAGGCTGGGGAACAACCAGACACTTAGTACTCTGGATGTATAGCATCATCCATCCTGCCTACTGATCCACAGCACACGATAGACAGTATCATCATCCACCTACTGAACCACAACACACGATAGATAGCATCATCATCCACCTACTGAACCACAACACAGGATAGATAGCATCATCATCCATCTACTTAACCTTAACACACGATAGAGAGCATCATCATCCATTTACTTAACCTTAACACACGATAGAGAGCATAATCATCCATCTACTGAACCTTAACACACGATAGAGAGCATCATCACCCATCTACTTAACCTTAACACACGATAGAGAGCATCATCATCCATCTACTTAACCTTAACACACGATAGAGCATCATCATCCATCTACTGAACCTTAACACACGATAGAGAGCATCATCACCCATCTACTTAACCTTAACACATGATAGAGAACATCATCATCCATCTACTTAACCTTAACACACGATAGAGAGCATCATCATCCATCTACTTAACCTTAACACACGACAGACAGCATCATCATCCATCTGCTGAACCTTAACACACGATAGAGAGCATCATCATCCATCTACTGAATCTTAACACACGATAGAGAGCATCATCATCCATCTACTTAACCTTAACACACGATAGAGAGCATCATCATCCATCTACTGAACCTTAACATACAAGAGACAGCATCATCTTAACGCAACAGAGCTGCAACTGTTTATTTATTACTTCAACTGTCGCATTACTATCATGACATCTCAGTCGCCATGACCTAGAATGGGGAAAAAATAGAGCTTTTCTGGCATAGGTCTAAACAAACCCTGCAAGAATGTCACAACACATTGCTCTTAAAGTTAATATACCTGATTGAAATTCTAATATTGTATCCACTCTGCATCTAGTCGGTAAAACTCACCGCATGTAAGACTATGTTATGTAATGAACCAACTATTGATGTAACGAGAATCTGCCCACAGGGCTTGACGAAGACCCTTTGTAACCTCTGTATTTCTTCTGCGCTACCGCTCACTTGATGACCATGGGGTATGAAGTAAATTTACCGGGGATACCAGCACAAATGAATCAATCATCTCATGAATACGAAACGCCTATGCTCTCCCTCACTGAGTCTGTCAGACATGCCACGTACATGACCTGATTCCTCTCCCATTTCACTCAGCTGTTTCATGAACGTCTCCTGCCTGCCTGTCTTGCCCGTCAAAATTATACCTGTTTACGAGGATGACAAAAATACAAACGATGATACATTTAAAGTACTTGTGGGAACAGCAGCGTTGACTCTAAAGTGACAATCATAACGATCTTAAAAACTATATAATAGTTAAAGTACAGATCAACGCCTTCATCCAGGGATAGAGAGAACGAATGATACTACTGTAAAGGCAAGTGGGAAAGTTGAAAGAGGTTAAAAACTTTCATTCAATGTACCGTATACTGTAGTAGTGTGACCACACCAAGCTGCCTGTATTGTATGAGTTATTTTTGACATAAAGGCATTTTATCAAGAATCACACCAGAGGGTGACAAGTAAGGGAGGAAGGGGACTATCGAACAGGTCACATGGCTCTTCTAGATCACATGACTGGGTAAAGTTACAGCGTAGGATTAACACAGATATTTCGAGGAACACATAATCAATGGACTCTTCATACTTTGCAGAAGCATTTTTGACTTGGGGGAACGTGATCTGGACCCCTATTTTTGTCTAAGTACCAGATTAATGAGCATGGACAGCTGTGATCTAGAAAATCTGGAGGGCAAAAGTAAGTGCACAACTATGGAAAGGCAACAGAAGTATTTTTCTAAGCCTAACCTTACTTCACATTTAAGAGCCGAAATTTACTTACTTCAATTTTCTATTTCATAATATATCAACAACATTTTCCTCTTCCTTCCGCCATATTGACTGAAAGTAGTAAGAAAGTAAAATACAGCTAAGACAGTCTCGGCTGAAAATCCAAAAACAAATGAATGCAAACAACACCCTAACATATTTTCCAAATAACCTAAATAAAGTAAATTTAGGCTGCTGGGTGAAGTTAAGTGAGGTTTTCATTTCTATTGATTAGCAGAAGCGTAACAGTTACTTTCACCCTACATTCTCCCCAGATCATCATAGCCCTCCCTACTATCATACTTATTATCGAAGGAAAGGAAATAAAGCTGCAAATCTCGCTTTTTAGATTAAAATCACTACTACTAAGTATAAGGAGTCCACAGACATGACTCAGATTCATATAATTTCTGTGGTGCCCCTAAACTGGAACTTTATAGACTAGCCAAGTCACCTGGTTCTCTGCTCAAGTTGAACATTAATTCCTTATTGTCCAACACTTAACATGCTCATCCTCCAGTCTTTCA
Organism: Panulirus ornatus; assembly: GCF_036320965.1. Classification (NCBI taxonomy): domain Eukaryota; kingdom Metazoa; phylum Arthropoda; class Malacostraca; order Decapoda; family Palinuridae; genus Panulirus; species Panulirus ornatus. The sequence goes on from NC_092260.1 coordinate 7,581,752, forward strand.
TAACTGTAAGAACCATAGCAATGCTGGCAGCCACGGTTGCAGCAATGAGACCGACCAAAGGGCGCAGCGAACACCTGACTGACCAGGAACCTTCAGTTCAGGATGAAGACCGACGTAACAGACGGACGGACGGAGTACGGCAGGCAGATCAACCAGCTAACACACTGTTAATAATAAAAGTGATACTATGAAGCACAGAGCCCAGCAAACAAGAGGTAGTCGTCAAGCATCTCCCGTGGAACACCAGGGCAAGTTGCTGAGTGATTTAACCGAGCCAGACATCAAAGGAAGTGTAGAGATGGAGAGTGTAGCCTAACACGGGCCGCAGCCGTGATGCTCATCTGCAAGTGTGTTGGAGGATGGGATCCTTCACTCACGAGATTCTGGTGAGTTTTTTCTTTGCTAGAGAGGGACTTATGAAGCTTGGTGACAATTTAGCTTCCTAAGATAACTGTAGGCAAGTTGCATGAAATATGGGAAATTCAGAGATAACGTAATCAGTTATGTGGTATATATTGTAACCACTGTACGTACTGTGCTTGCCTCTACCTACCCCTACCCATATACTCTTCACACGCTGTCACAAAAACATTTTGTCTTATGTATGATTACGTAAGCGAACCTTCCTATAATTACGTAAGTTGATACCGTTGGCACACAAGCTTTGGTAACAGCCAGAGGGGAGTGTGGCCTTGGGGTAGGTAGTCTCATAACACCCGTCTGTTAAGTGAGCTTTGCCGGACAACCTCGTATGTGAGACGGTAAAACATTAAGAGATGGTACTGTGAAGGCTTCTACTGGGCGGGCCGGGGCAGTACTGGCTCGAGAATCCAGAACATAGGAAAGTATAACCGCAAGTATGGACAAGAAAGGAGAGTGAGTAAGCAATTTAGAAACATAAATGTAAACTCTTGAATCAAGGTAAGCGAAGATGAACTGAATATGACAACACTGGAAAACTGAAAGAAAAAGTGAAAGGAAAATATAAAACAGGTAAAGGCTGGACCTTGCAAGTGTGAAGCTCCCTTCCCTTATGAATAAATAGGTAACAAGAACAGGGACGCTAACCTTAGTCTTGACGACCTTGATGTCATCTGGTGGGGCTGTGAGGGTGAAGCAGAGCCACAGGATCACCAGCGCAGACGTGAAGATGGTGACGGCGATGAACCAACGCGGCAGACCAGACTTGCGGGAGATGCATTCCAGCAGATCCAATTGCTGCTGCTGTTGCTGTTGCTGCTGTTGTTGCTGTTGTTGCAGCTGGTTCTGCTGCTGCTGCTGCTGCTGTTGTTGGGTCTGCTGAGGACGCTGCTGCTGGGTCTGCTGATGATGCTGCTGTGGCTGTTGGACATGGCGGTGGTGACAGTCATGGTCGTGGTGGTGGCCAGCGTTGGGGTCCACTAAGGGCGCGTCATCGCTGGAGGCAAAGGTTGGTTAACTTGAGGTCCTGTCGCAGCTCTCTCTCTCTCTCTCTCTCTCTCTCTCTCTCTCTCTCTCTCTCTCTCTCTCTCTCTCTCTCTCTCTCTCTCTCACTTAACATTACTTCAGTCATTTTGTTCAGTTCTGTTCCCCCCACCCCCCACCCCCCAACCCAAACACAATAGGTTCGTCTGTTAAACACACTCTGCTCTACTGTGTCTTAGGCTAGTCATGAGAGGCAAGACTTACCTGCTGCTGATGGTGTAGTGACCCAGGAGCTGGGAGTAGTAGACAGGGTTCCCGCGGTACTTGTGTTCGCTGCCGTGCACTGCTCACGCCACATGCAATACCAACACCATTCATATTACATATATACCAGAAACACATTGCCACGCTGTATGGCCGAGAATTTTGAGCTTTTTTTTTTATCAAGGAAAAAGAATCTTTTTAAGGCTCATGAATATGCATCATGTTTTGGTTGAATATAACAAACAAAATGTTCATTATATAATACAATTAAATACCTTTCCTCATACGTGAAATGCTATTCAGATTGTATCAAAGATATTTGTTTCTAACCAGAGCAACTACTTTTACAATGAACAATTGAAAAAATAACAAAACTCGAAACATATCTGATATCAGTTCCCCGTATCACAGAACATGTCAGAGATGACGGGCTGCAGAAGCTGCGGCATGGCGGAGCGTCAACACCCACCTTGTATTTTTTCGTGGGTCTCCTGCTGGAGTGGGTCTCGCTGGTCGCCGGTGGTCCAGGCCCAGGTGACGCGGACCAAGCGCCCCACATGACCCACCAGGCCGAACATGACGTGCTGGAACATGGCTAGAGGGGACCTGGAAGTGTCCTGGACCCCGGTGTGCCCTGGCTGGGTGGCGGCGGTGATGGCCTGATAGTGGCACCCCACCAGACACGCCGCTTGCTCCTCCGTCAGGTGGTAGGCCGTCAGACAGGCTGCAACCACATAAAAATCACTCCAGAATTTGCCTTATTGCCTCCAAGATATGATTTATTTTTTCATAACGTGAGTCGTGAAAATACCCAGTTCATATATATATATATATATATATATATATATATATATATATATATATATATATATATATATATATATATATATATATATATATATATATATCTTTTCTTTCATACTATTCGCCATTTCCCGCATATATATATATATATATATATATATATATATATATATATATATATATATATATATATATATATATATATATATGCTAAACTTAAACTTGTTTCCTTGCCTATGGATCATGCAATCTAAAAATGGTAACATACCATTATTTTCATTTTCTACAGTAAATTTGATGGAAGTTACTAAATTGTTAAGTAAGGATGTACCTTACATCTGGCAAAACTTGTAACTTACGTCTAGCTACCTTGTACCTTAAGTCTGGCCGCCTAGAATCTTACGTCTGGCTACTTTGTACCTTACGTCTGGTCACGTAGTACCTTACGTCTAGCCACCTAGTACCTTATGTCTTGTCCCATATTGTCTTACGTCTAGCCACCTAGTACCTTACGTTTGGTCAACTAGTACTTAACATCTGGCTGCCTAGTACCTTACGTTTGGTCACGTAGTACCTTCCGTCTGGCCACTTGGTACCTTACGTCTAGGTACTAGGTGGCCAGGTACTAAGGTAACTTAGTACCTTACGTCTAGCCACTCTGTACCTTATGTCTAACTACCTAATACCTTATGTCTAGCCACGTAGTATCTTAGGTTTAGCCGCCTAGTACTTTACGTCTATTCACGCAGTACCTTACATCTAGCCACCTAGGCCACCTAGTACCTTACATCTGGTCACGTAGTATCATACGTATGGCTACTTTGTACCTTATGTCTGGTCACGTGGTACCTTACGTCTAACCACTTACCACCTGAAGTCTGGTCACGTAGTACCTTACGTCAAGTCACATACTAAGTTAAGTCTGGTCAAGTAGTACCGTACGACTGTTCACATTGCACCATACGTTTGGCTACCGAATACCTTACATCTGGACACCTAATACCTTACGTCTTTCACGTTGCACGTTACGTCAGGCCACCTTGTGCCTTACGTCTGGCCACCGAGTGCCTAACGATTGGTTACCTAAAATCTTACGTCTGGTCACAAAGTACCTTACGAGTGGCCACCAAGTACCTTACGTCCGGCCACCTAGTTAGTACCTTACGCGTGGCTATCTATTACCTTACTTCTGGTCACGTCGTAAGTTGTCTGACCACCGAGTACCTTACGTCTGGTCACGTCGTACGTTGTCTGACCACCGAGTACCTTACGTCAGGCCGCCTAACAATTTACGCATGGCCACCTAGTACCTTACGTCTGGCCACCTAGTATCTTACGCATGGCCATCTAGTACCTTACGTCTGAACACCTAGTATCTTACGCATGGCCACCTAGTACCTTACGTCTGGCCACCTAGTACTTTACGCATGGCCACCTAGTACCTTAAGTCTGGTAACCCAGTTACGTCACGTAGCCTATCCTTTCTCTACCTAGTTCTACGTTTCCATTACAGTTTTTAATGGTAAGTTTTATTTATTCAATACTTTTTTTTATAGATTATATACTAGACCTCCAAAAACTTTAGCTGGATGTAGAGAATGATTTGAAGGAAATAGTTAAGGTACGTACCTACTTATTGTCAAACTTCCTATACACTTGATCAATATATTTGCTGAGATTTTAGCTACCTTAGACCTTACGTCAAGCCACCCTGTACCTTACGCCTAGCTACCATGTACCTTACGTCTAGCCACACTGTATCTTACATCTGCCCACCAAGTATCTTACGTCTGGCAACCTTGTACCTTACGTCAAACAAACCTATACCTTACGTCTGGCTACCTTGTACCTTACGTCTGGCCACCGGTACCTTACGTCTGCCCACCTAGTATCTTATGTCTGGCAAACTAATACCTTACATCTGGAATGTGATAAGCGTATCTGGGTTGGGACTGATCTTTGCTGAGTGAATCGGGACAGGAGACTCTGCGTAGGTACTGGCGGCAGCAGTGCTACGCCTCTAACCTACGCCACACGCACTGTGGTGTGACGCAGCCCATTACTATGGTGAAATATTCAAGTATCGACCGACCGACACGTTTTTCTTTTTTTTTTTTTTTACAATCATGCAAACCACAAACCTAACCCTACTGCTAACTTGGAAGCCTTGACCTTATACCGTGTACATCAGCGTGGCGGGAATGCGCCAGTCACCAAATACCGGATAACAGAATAGTTCAGTGTTGATGGCATGAAATTTCTAGAAGAACCTACATTGCCAGTTAAAAGTACTGCGACGAACCAAAACTGTAGAGCGTCTGGAATGATTGGTTAAGACTGATACGACAGTTAGAGAATATGTAACTGTGTCTCTCACCTGTAAACGTACAATTTGTGAAACAAAAATGAACCAAACTATGGAATAAGTTTTGCTGTCATCCTTCTTTGCGCTACCGCTCACAGGATGAGCATCGGTCGCACATGAACTAGCTGTTGATAGAGGCAAAAATCAAAAGCACCCACCCACCCACACACACACACACACACACATTTATTCATTTATTGTACTTTGTCGCTGTCTCCCGCGTTAGCGAGGTAGCGCAAGGAAACAGTGTTGTACAGTTAGGTTTTATTAAATACTATGTGCTGGTTGTGTGAGCCTATGGGAAATGACCAGTGGAGACCCCGTTGCTTACTAACGTGAGACGAAGTACATAGTATTCGAATAGTCATTTTCCTTATGGGGGCAATCATAGCCCAGCTGTAGTGCTCACGCAGGGGTCCTGGGTTCGATCCCGGTTGTTGGAGGTTTGTATGTTATATGGAACTGCGCGTTCCTCTCTCTCTCTCTCTCTCTCTCTCTCTCTCTCTCTCTCTCTCTCTCTCTCTCTCTCTCTCTCTCTCTCTCTCTCTATATATATATATATATATATATATATATATATATATATATATATATTTATATTTCACCAACTCTCTATTTAAACGATGTAATGACTCATATTTAGGATAACCAGAAGCTCACTTCATTTTGACATGAAAGAATTATGAATAGCTGCAGTTTTCCATTATATATTGCCTAAAGGTAAACATGCTTGACAAAGTTTGGTTTAGTAGACCTTTACATCGCATATACTAGGCTGTTCACCTGTAATCATCTATAACAGTGGATCCCAACCTGGGGTCCATGGACACCCAGAGGATGCGTGAAGCCTCGTCATGGTTACGTGGGTTTGAGAAGCAAAAGGCTATTCTCACTGAGCTGTTTTGCTTAAGCAGAACACTGCCTTTGCATATAAGGTTTGCTCAAAGTTGCATTACTTGACAAGATTTATCAATAAAGAAATAAAAAAAATCATATAGATATGTAACCAGTAAATGAAGGTAAGTAATGCCGTACACTGAGGCCAAGGGCTACACGAACCGACAGCTACTGCCCTAAAGTGTTTTGTTTTGCTAACGTCCTCTCTTCCCATCAGTCATTTTATTCGACTTTTCAGGATTGTATATCATTAATGAATTCACATGGGCTACCTAGCTCTCAACTACTTCCATAGGTAATCAGGTATCGTTTGGTTTTAGTACGTTAAGAACTCGAAACGAAAAACGCTGTCCGCATATCCCGAGAAAGTGTTCCGTAACTCAGTTCCGATATGCGATTCGGTACTACACTACGCGCAGGTGCCGCCTGGCAGCAACCTCCTCAAACTCAGTTGACAACATCGTCCTGGCCGGGGATGTTTTGTTTCCATATCAGTGTTTGTTTGTGCGTTGGGGACACATAAAATTGAAAAGAACAAAGCATCCATTGTCCCTAAAGACAGTGGCGTATAAAGAAACCGGGGAAATTTGAGTGTTGTGCAAAAACAACTTAATTGACAAGCTCAAGTCTGGTGTATCGTTGCCCGAGTAAGCGGAAAATGGGGGAAAAGTGTCATACTGCCAAGTAAGCTACTGTCATCACAGCAAAACAAACTCATTTATCAAACACAATTGGTAAGTAACGATACTTTGATTTACATTATTTACAATAATTTACGATGTCCATCTTATGCTGGTGTATTTTCTGACCATAAGATAAAGTCATTGCAGTCGGCTTCAAAGGACATGTCTTCCTCCCCATCTGCAAGTTAAATCGATGTTATTCTGAATACAGTTTACCATTTTCAAACCCCCGTCATAAATCTTGCTGTTTTTACTACATCAGGCCATTGAGCTAGGACTTCTTTCAAGCCAAACTTCAGCTGTCATATTTTTTTTGTGATGTAAAATTGTATCATGTTAACTTGAGCTTTCTGTTCATATTATAAGGCTTTACTGTTTATAATTTCCCTGTTTACGTTTGTCAAGTGTGCTTAACTGTTTATGATTTGATAGTGATCAGTTCCCTTAATTTTGAATTTTGGATCTAAAACTTTACGTTGGGCTTTCCTACTGTTCTGCAGACAAGTACCTGGCAGCACAATTGGATATAATTAGTTTATTCCTAGACGGAAATGAAATCAGACTGTCAGATTTGGATGGAGTTTTAACCTTCGCTCTCGTTTTAATGGGATTCACAGACCCAGCTTGCGGTAAACGGGGCTCCACAGCGCAGATAATTTGTTTTTATAGTTTAAGAGGTGTGTGCAGCATTAGGCTACATTTTTTTCAGCACGACCCTGGTTCTGTGAATATAACTGGATTAAAAGGAGAAATTTCCGCGTAATGAGACCGTTCACTTTTAATAGGCCAAGTAACAACGATGCATGTCTTACCGTGTTTACAGGAGTCTTTAGCCTGCTGGAGCCGTTCCACGTCCTCCACCACCCTAGTGTCTCGCAAGTCTTCGGGTTTGAGCATTGTGTGGGGGTCGCTACTGCTGGCTTTCTTCAGCAGGCTGTTTTCTCCCATGATGATGATAGCGTTGGCCTCATGGTGCTCCTGCTTCGCTGCGGTTGACTCGGCGGGGCTGACAGTGTTTGGTGGGCGTGTTTCGGGGATGTGGGTTGTGGTAGTGGCCTGGTGGGCGGCCTGAGCTGCCTGGCCTTGTCCCGGGTGGGTGGTGGTGGCCTGGTGGTCTGCCTGGGCTGGGTGGTCCTGCACTGGGTGGTCTGCGGGCTGGGTGGTGGTCTGGCGGGTTTTGTGGTGAGGACTCCTGGTGTGGGTCCCTAGGACGACCCGCGGCGACCTGTCCGACGTGTGGTGGTGGTGGTGGTGGTGTTCACCCAACTTCTCCCCGGGGTTCTTCTTCTCTACTCTAACTACGAGGTCGTGTGGCGGCGTGCGGGGTGGGGCTGGGGTCTTGGGAGGAAGAATGATAGGGCCTAAATGGAGGACCCGGGTCCGCTGGGGTGTGGAGATGAGCGCCACCGTGAACAGATCACAGCCTCTCTCGCACATCCTCGACAACGCTGACTGCAAAGAAAACGGAACTAGTTAGTTTCAACACTATTTCTTCTTTCAAGAGCACACGTTAAGACGTGGGCAAAACTTTATAGACACTTTACGTATGTGTATATATCTATATGTATGTATATATATGTATGTGTGTATATGTACGTGTATGGGCGCTTATGTATATATATTTGTTTTATTTATCATACTTTGACGCTGTCTCCCGCGTTGGCGAGGTAGCGCAAGGAAACAGGCGATAGAATGGCCCAACCCACCCACATACCCATGTATATACATACACGTCCACAAACGCACATATACATACCTATACATCTCAGCGTATATATATATATATATATATATATATATATATATATATATATATATATATATATATATATATATATCTTTCTTTCAAACTATTCGCCATTTCCCGCATTAGCGAGGTAGCGTTAAGAACAGAGGACTGGGCCTTTGAGGGAATACCCTCACCTGGCCCAATTCTCTGTTCCTTCTTTTGGAAAATTAAAAAAAAACGAGAGGGGAGGATTTCCAGCCCCCCCGCTCCCTCCCCTTTTAGTCGCCTTCTACGACACGCAGGCAATACGTGGGAAGTATTCTTTCTCCCCTATCCCCAGGGATATATATATATATATATATATATATATATATATATATATATATATATATATATGTATATATAAAGAGAAGAGGAAGTAAAAACTTTGCGGAAGATCAAAGCCGGCAAGGCAGCAGGTTTGGATGGTATTGCAGGGGAATTTATTAAAAAAGGGGGTGACTGTATTGTTGACTGGTTGGTAAGGTTATTTAATGTATGTATGACTCATGGTGAGGTGCCTGAGGATTGGCGGAATGCGTGCATAGTGCCATTGTACAAAGGCAAAGGGGATAAGAGTGAGTGCTCAAATTACAGAGGTATAAGTTTGTTGAGTATTCCTGGTAAATTATATGGGAGGGTATTGATTGAGAGGGTGAAGGCATGTACAGAGCATCAGATTGGGGAAGAGCAGTGTGGTTTCAGAAGTGGTAGAGGATGTGTGGATCAGGTGTTTGCTTTGAAGAATGTATGTGAGAAATACTTAGAAAAGCAAATGGATTTGTATGTAGCATTTATGGATCTGGAGAAGGCATATGATAGAGTTGATAGAGATGCTCTGTGAAAGGTATTAAGAATATATGGTGTAGGAGGCAAGTTGTTAGAAGCAGTGAAAAGTTTTTATCGAGGATGTAAGGCATTTGTACGTGTAGGAAGAGAGGAAAGTGATTGGTTCTCATTGAATGTAGGTTTGCGGCAGGGGTGTGTGATGTCTCCATGGTTGTTTAATTTGTTTATGGATGGGGTTGTTAGGGAGGTGAATGCAAGAGTTTTGGAAAGAGGGGCAAGTATGAGGTCTGTTGTAGATGAGAGAGCTTGGGAAGTGAGTCAGTTGTTGTTCGCTGATGATACAGCGCTGGTGGCTGATTCATGTGAGAAACTGCAGACGCTGGTGACTGAGTTTGGTAAAGTGTGTGAAAGAAGAAAGTTAAGAGTAAATGTGAATAAGAGCAAGGTGATTAGGTACAGTAGGGTTGAGGGTCAAGTCAATTGGGAGGTAAGTTTAAATGGAGAAAAACTGGAGGAAGTAAAGTGTTTTAGATATCTGGGAGTGGATCTGGCAGCGGATGGAACCATGGAAGCGGAAGTGAATCATAGGGTGGGGGAGGGGGCGAAAATCCTGGGAGCGTTGAAGAATGTGTGGAAGTCGAGAACATTATCTCGGAAATCTTGAATCAGGGCATGTGAAGCGTCTGGGGTAAACCATGGAAAGTTGTGTGGGGCCTGGATGTGGAAAGGGAGCTGTGGTTTCGGGCATTATTGCATGACAGCTAGAGACTGAGTGTGAACGAATGGGGCCTTTGTTGTCTTTTCCTAGCGCTACCTCGCACACATGAGGGGGGAGGGGGATGGTATTCCATGTGTGGCGAGATGGCGATGGGAATGAATAAAGGCAGACAGTGTGAATTGTGTGCATGGGTATATATGTATGTGTCTGTGTGTGTATATATATATATATATATATATATATATATATATATATATATATATATATATATATATATATATATATGTTTACATTGAGATGTATAGGTATGTATATTTGCGTGTGTGGACGTGTATGTATATACATGTCTATGGGGGTGGGTTGGGCCATTTCTTTCGTCTGTTTCCTTGCGCTACCTCGCAAACGCGGGAGACAGCGACAAAGCAAAATAAAGAATATATATATATATATATATATATATATATATATATATATATATATATATATATATATATATATATATATATATACACAGACATATACATACATATACTTGTACATAATTCATACTGTCTACCCTTATTCATGCCCGTCGCCACCCCGCCACACATGAAATTACAACCCCCTCCCCACGCATGTGCGCGAGGTAGCACTAGGAAAAGACAATAAAGGCCACATTCGTTCACACTCACTCTCTAGCTGTCATGTATAATGCACCGAAACCACAGCTCCGTTTCCACATCCAGGCCCCACAAAACTTTCCATGGTTTACCCTAGACGCTTCACATACCCTGGTTCAATCCATTGACAGCACGTCGACCCCGGTATAACACATCGTTCCAATTCACTCAATCCCTTGCACGCCTTTCACCCTCCTGCATGTTCAGGCCCCGATCGCGCAAAATCTTTTTCACTCCCTCCTTCCACCCCAGTTTGATTTCCCGTTTCTCCTCGTTCCCCCCACCTCTGACACATATATCCTCTTTGTCAATCTTTCCTCACTCATTCTCTCCATGTGACCAAACCATTTCAAAACACCCTCTTCTGCTCTCTCAACCACACTCTTTTTATTACCACACATCTCTCTTACCCTTTCATTACTTACTCGATCAAACCACCTCACACCACATATTGTTCTCAAGTATCTCATTTCCAGCACATCCACCCTCCTACGCACAACTCTATCTATAGCCCACGCCTCGCAACCATATAACATCGTCGGAACCATTATTCCTTCAAACATACCCATTTTTGTTTTCCGAGATAACGTTCTCGCCTTCCACACATTTTTCAACGCTCCCAGAACTTTCGTTCCCTCCCCACCCTATGATTCACTTCCGCTTCCATGGTTCCATCCGCTGCCAAATCCACTCCCAGATATCTAAAACACTTCACTTCCTCCAGTTTTTCTCCATTCAAACTTACCTCCCAATTGACTTGTCCCTCAAACCTACTGTACCTAATAACCTTGCTCTTATTCATATTTACTCTCAGCTTTCTTCTTTCAAACACTTTGCCAAACTCAGTCACCAGCTTCTGCAGTTTCTCACTCGAGTCAGCGACCAGCGCTGTATCATCAGCGAATAACGACTGACTCACTTCCCAATCCCTCTCATCTACAACAGACCGCATACTTGCCCCTGTCACCAAAACTCTTGCATTCACCTCCCTAACAACCCCATCCATAAACAAATTATACAACCATGGAGACATCACGCACCCCTGTCGCAAACCGACATTCACTGAGAACCAGTCACTTTCTTCCTACTCGTACACATGCCTTACATCCTCGATAAAAACTTTTCACTGATTCTATCAACTTACCTCCCACACCATATATTCTTAATACCTTCCACAGAGCACCTCTATCAACTCTATCATATGCCTTCTCCAGATCCATAAATGCTACATACAAATCCATTTGCTTTTCTAAGTATTTCTCACATACATTCTTCAAAGCAAACACCTGATCCACACATCCTCTACCACTTCTGAAACCACACTGCTCTTCTCCAATCTGATGCTCTGTACATGACTTCACCCTCTCAATCAATACCCTCCCATATAATTTCCCAGGAATACTCAACAAACCTATACCTCTGTAATTTGAGCACTCACTCTTATCCCCTTTGCCTTTGTACAATGGCACTATGCAAGCATTCCGCCAATCCTCAGGCACCTCACCATGAATCATACATACATTAAATAACCTTACCAACCAGTCAACAATACAGTCACCCCCTTTTTTAATAAATTCCACTGCAATACCATCCTAACCCGCTGCCTTGCCGGCTTTCATCTTCCGCAAAGCTTTTACTACCTCTTCTCTGTTTACCAAATCATTTTCCCTAACCCTCTCACTTTGCATACCACCTCGACCAAAACACCCTATATCTGCCACTCTATCATCAAACACATTCAATAAACCTTCAAAATAGTCACTCCATCTCCTTCTCACATCACCACTACTCGTTATCACCTCCCCATTAGCCCCCTTCACTGAAGTTCCCATTTGCTCCCTTGTCTTACGCACTTTATTTACCTCCTTCCAAAACATCTTTTCATTCTCCCTAAAATTAAATCATACTCTCTCACTCCAACTCTCATTTGCCCTCTTTTTCACCTTTTGCACCATTCTCTTGACCTCCTGCCTCTTTCTTTTATACATCTCCCACTCATTTGCATTTTTTCCCTGCAAAAATCGTCCAAATGCCTCTCTCTTCTCTTTCACTAATAATCTTACTTCTTCATCCCACCACTCACTACCCTTTCTAATCTCCCCACCTCCACTCTTCTCATGCCACAAGCATCTTTCGCGCAAGCCATCACTGCTTCCCTAAATACATCCCATTCCTCCCCCACTCCCCTTACGTCCTTTGTTCTCACCTTTTTCCATTTTGTACTCAGTCTCCCCTGGTACTTCCTCACACAAGTCTCCTTCCCAAGTTCACTTACTCTCACCACTCTCTTCACCCCAACATTCTCTCTTCTTATCTGAAAACCCGTACAAATCTTCACCTTCGCCTCAACAAGATAATGATCAGACATCCCTCCAGTTGCACCTCTCAGCATATTTACATCCAAAAGTCTCTCTTTCGCGCGCCTATCAATTAACACGTAATCCAATAACGCTCTCTGGCCATCTCTCCTACTTACATACGTATACTTATGCATATCTCGCTTTTTAAACTAGGTATTCCCAATCACCAGTATTTTTTCAGCACATAAATCTACAAGCTCTTTACCATTTCCATTTACAACACTGAACACCCTATGTATACCAGTTATTCCCTCAACTGCCACATTACTCACCTTTGCATTCAGATCACCCATCACTATAACCCGGTCTTGTGCATCAAAAGCACTAACACACTCTTTCAGCTGCTCTCAAAACACTTGCCTCGCGTGATCTTTCTTCTCATGCCCAGGTGCATATGCACCAATAATCACCCATTTCTCTCCATCAACTTTCAATTTTACCCATATCAATCTAGAATTTACTTTCTTACACTCTATCACATACTCCCACAACTCCTGTTTCAGGAGTAGTGCTACTCCTTCCCTTGTTCTTGTCCTCTCACTAAGCCCTGACTTTACTCCCAAGACATTCCCAAACCACTCTTCCCGTTTACCCTTGAGCTTCGTTTCACTCAAAGCCAAAACATCCAGGTTCCTTTCCTCAAACATACTACCTATCTCTCCTTTTTTCTCATCTTGGTTACATCCACACACATTTAGACACCCCAATCTGAGCCTTCGAGGAGGATGAGCACTCCCCGCGTGACTCTTTCTTCTGTTTACCCGTTTAGAAAGTTAAAATACAAGGAAGGGAGGGTTTCTGGCCCCCCGCTCCCGTCCCCTTTAGTCACCTTCTATATTCTTTTTTTTTATTCTTTTTCATTATACTTTATCGCTGTCTCCCGCGTGAGCGAGGTAGCGAAAGGAAACAGACTAAAGAATGACCCAACCCACCCACATACACATGTGTATGCATACACGTCCACATACGCACATATGAATACCTATACATCTCAACGTATACATACATATGCACACACAGACATACACATATATACACATGTACATAATTCATACTGTCTGCCCTTATTCATTTCCGTCGCCACCTCGCCACACAAGAAATGAAAACCCCCTCCCCCCGCATGTGCGCGAGGTAGCGCTAGGAAAAGACAATAAAGGCCACATTCGTTCACACTCACTCTCTAGCTGTCATGTATAATGCACCGAAACCACAGCTCCCTTTCCACATCCAGGCCCCACAAAGCTTTCCATGGTTTACCCTAGACGCTTCCCGTGCGCTGGTTCAATCCATTGACAGCACTTCGACCCCGGTATACCACATCGTTCCAATTCACTCTATTTCTTGCACGCCTTTCACCCTCCTGCATGTTCAGGCCCCGATCACTCAAAATCTTTGTCACTCCCTCTTTCCTCCTCCAATTTGGTCTCCCACTTTCCCTCGTTCCCTCCACCTCTGACACATATATATCCTCTTTGTTAGTCTTTCCTCACTCATTCTCTCCATGTGACCAAACCATTTCAAAACACCCTCCTCTGCTCTATCAACCACACTCTTTTTATTACCACACATCTCCCTTACCCTTTCGTTACTTACTCGATCAAACCACCTCACACCACATATTGTCCTCAAGCATTTCATTTCCAGCACATCCACCCTCCTCCGCACAACTCTATCTATAGCCAACACCTCGTAACCATATAACATTGTTGGAACCACTATTCCTTCAAACATACCCATTTTTGCTTTACAAGATAACGTTGTCGACTTCCACACATTTTCAACGCTCTCAGAACTTTCGCCCCCTCCCCTACCCAATGATTCACTTCCTCTTCCATTGTTCCATCCGCTGCCAAATCCACTCCCAGATATCTAAAACACTTTACTTCCTCCAGTTTTTCTCCATTCAGACTTACCTCCCAGTTGACTTGTCCCTCAACCCTATTGTACCTAATATCCTTGCTCTTATTCACATTTATTCTCAGCTTTCTTTTTTCACACTCTTTACCAAACTCAGTTACCAGCTTCTGCAGTTTCTCACCCGAATCAGCCACCAGCGCTGTATCATCAGCGAACAACAACTGACTCACTTCCCAGACCCTCTCATCCACAACAGACTGCATACTTGCCCCTCTTTCCAAAACTCTTCTATTCACCTCCCTAACAACCCCATCCATAAACAAATTATACAACCATGGAGACATCACGCACCCCTGTCGCAAACCAACATTCACTGAGAACCAATTACTTTGCCCTCTTCATACACGTACACATGCCTTACATCCTCGATAAAAACTTTTCACTGCTTCTAACAACTTACCTCCCACACCATATATTCTTAATACCTTCCACAGAGCATCTCTATCAACTCTATCATATGCCTTCTCCAGATCCATAAATGCTACATACAAATCCATTTGCTTTTCTAAGTATTTCTCACATACATTCTTCAAAGCAAACACCTGATCCACACATCCTCTACCACTTCTGAAACCACACTGCTCTTCCCCAATCTGATGCTCTGTACATGCCTTCACCCTCTCAATCAATACCCTCCCATATAATTTCCCAGGAATACTCAACAAACTTATACCTCTGTAATTTGAGCACTCACTCTTATCCCCTTTGCCTTTGTACAATGGCACTATGCAAGAATTCCGCCAATCCTCAGGCACCTCACCATGAATCATACATACATTAAATAACCTTACCAACCAGTCAACAATACGATCACCCCCTTTTTTTTTGTATAAATTCCACCGCAATACCATCGAAACCCGCTGCCTTGCCGGCTTTCTTCTTCTGCAAAGCTTTTACTACCTCTTCTCTGTTTACCAAATTATTCTTACTAACCCTCTCACTTTGCACACCACCTCGACCAAAGCACCCTATATCTGCCACTCTCTCATCAAACACATTCAACAAACCTTCAAAATACTCACTCCATCTCCTTCTCACATCACCACTACTTGTTATCCCCTCCCCATTAGCCCCCCTTCACTGATGTTCCTATCTGTCCCCTTGCCTTACGCCCTTTATTTACCTCCTTCCAAAACATCTTTTTATTCTCCCTAAAATTTAATGATACTCTCTCACTCCAACTCTCATTTGCCCTCTTTTTCACCTCTTGCACCTTTCTCTTGACCTCCTGCCTCTTTCTTTTATACATCTCCCAGTCATTTCCATTATTTCCCTGCAAAAATCGTCCAAATGCCTCTCTCTTCTCTTTCACTAATAATCTTACTTCTTCATCCCACCACTCACTACCCTTTCTAATCTCCCCACCTCCCACGCTTCTCATGCCACAAGCATGTTTTGCACAAGCCATCACTGCTTCCCTAACTACATCCCATTCCTCCCCCAATCCCCTTATGTCCTTTGTTCTCTCCTTTTTCCATTCTGTACTCAATCTCTCGTGGTACTTTCTCGCACAAGTCTCCTTCCCAAGCTCACTTACTCTCACCACTCTCTTCACCCCAATATTCTCTCTTCTTTTCTGAAAACCTTTACAAATCTTCACCGCCTCCACAAGATAATGATCAGACATCCCTCCAGTTGCACCTCTCAGCACATTAACATCCAAAAGTCTCTCTTTCGCGCACCTATCAATTAACACGTAA
The DNA here is from genome assembly GCF_036320965.1 of Panulirus ornatus. Taxonomy (NCBI): domain Eukaryota; kingdom Metazoa; phylum Arthropoda; class Malacostraca; order Decapoda; family Palinuridae; genus Panulirus; species Panulirus ornatus. The sequence goes on from NC_092260.1 coordinate 7,598,080, forward strand.
TCCAATAACGCTCTCTGGCCATCTCTCGTACTTGCATACGTATACTTATGTATATCTCTCTTTTTAAACCAGGTATTCCCAATCACCAGTCCTTTTTCAGCGTACAAATCTACAAGCTCTTCACCATTTCCTTTTACAACATTGAATACCCCATGTACACCAATTATTCCCTCAACTGCCACATTACTCACCTTTGCATTCAAATCACCCATCACTATAACCCGGTCTCGTGCATCAAAACTCACTCAGCTGCTCCCAAAACACTTGCCTCTCATGAGCTTTCTTCTCATGCCCAGGTGCATATGCACCAATAATCACCCATCTCTCTAAATCCACTTTCAGTTTTACCTATATCAATCTAGAGTTTACTTTCTTACACTCTATCACATACTCCCACCACTCATGTTTCAGGAGTAGTGCTACTCCTTCCCTTGCTCTTTTCCTCTCACCAACCACTGACTTTACTCCCAAGAAATTCCCAGACCACTCTTCGCGTTTACCCATGAGTTTCGTTTCACTCAGAGCCAAAACATCTAGGTTCCTTTCCTCAAACATGCTACCTATCTCTCCTTTTTTTCTCATCTTGGTTACATCCACACACATTTAGACACCCCAACCTGAGCCTTCGAGGAGGATGAGCACTCCCCGCGTGACTCTTTCTTCTGTTTACCCGTTTAGAAAGTTAAAATACAAGGAGGGGAGGGTTTCTAGCCCCCCCGCTCCCGTCCCTTTTACGACATGTGAGGAATGCGTGGGAAGTATTCTTTCTCCCCTATCCCCAGGGATATATATATATATATATATATATATATATATATAGGCTGAACGATTCTGGATCAGTTTCACAGGAAAGCCAAGAAATTCACGCTGAGGTTATACGTACCTATCAAACAAGGGGTACGAATATACCAGTCCATCAAACCTGTTCACTGGCAGAAGAAAGGAGAGTGGGGAGGGGAGAGAACATGCACCTGAGTCCTGCCGGGTCTCTGAAATACAAGATGCACGGCTGCCTCCACTTGCAACCGGGACGATCAACCTTGTCGATCCTCTTTTTTCTCTCTCTCGTGAGGTGTGAACCCAGGCAGTATCGACTCTCTACTTCGAGGCTTTCATTAGTGACCTGGGGTGGGGGAGCGGGAGACGACTCTTGCCGGCGAGTGATGGGGTGACAAAGTGAGGAGGTCAGAGCGGAGTGGGGTGAGAGAGGGGTACGTCGATAGTTGACACCTCCACAGAAGGCAATATCTGATGAAGCCAATGTACGAATATGTAGGACGAAGCAAGAATGTTGAGGGTGATTGTTAGCGGCGTTATAAGTGCGAGATATTCCTTCACAGCACATCTTCCCTCCTCCCTCATGCACACTCTTACAGGCCATCTCAGCCCTTCCATCTACAGAATTCAATGTTACCAACTCGAGGGGTGACTTTTACACCTGTCGGCTTCGTCGTAATAGTGCAGCTCTTACTACCTACGTATGCTGTAGGTGAAGGATACATTTGAATAGTTACTTAATAATAAGGGAAGCTGTCAGACAGTTTTGAGTACAATGAATATGAAAAGGGAATATCACTGCAGCACCTCAACCGTTCCATGTAATGAGTCAAGAGTTTACACAGTCTGCAGCAAACTAATGGTGTTGGCCATCGCGTGGACCACACTGAGGTTGTGGTCAGTAAGCAATCTTTATTATGGGAATTTAAATAGTATGTTGTGGTGGTGGTTTGGTCTGTCGAAAGTAATAACAAGTTATGGCATCCTGTCCTCCGCTCTGTCACGTAGAAATATAACTTGTGGTCCTTTTTCAGCTTTCGGCAACACACACAGAGCATGAGAATGATTGTCGCTGTGTGTTAAGCTTAGAACGTAATTATTACCAGCTTATCTGATGATTTTCATGACATGCGGGGTTTAACTAAAGAGATTATTAATTACTATCGCATAAATCAAATACGATATAATAATGTGCAGATGATGAACATCGTGTTATTTCCCCATTCATCCCATTCTGTTATTGTTAGTAGGTTCAGTATAGTGGCGCTGGGGATATTCGGTAAGTTAATTTCAAAGCTCATCTCCGCGGTAAAGTGATATAAACAGTTCCTTGCAATCGTATCGACTCACGCCAAACTCGGAGCTGGGTGAATCACACGTCCGAGCTGGTACATGGCCGGTCCCGTGATGACCACCACCACCACAGAACCTCACACCCACCCCACTCAGCGCCACACTCCAGGATCAAGTCTCATTCTTACTACCGTGTGACGTTATGCTGTGCTGCTGACTGACTGAATCCCCACCACATGTTCAGCAGGACAGGAAACCAGTGAAGTTTATGTAATGAACATAACGACTTATAGCAGGCGGGGGGACACGGCAGCTGGGACACTAGCCTGGGACACTCACCTGCAGCAGGCTGGGGGACACAGCATCTAAAAGGCTAGCCTGGGACATTCACATCCAGCTGGGTGGAGGACACATCATCTGGGACACTAACTTTGGACACTCACCTGCAGCAGGCAGGAGGTCACAGCATCTGGGACACTGACCTAGGACACTCACCTGCAACAGGTTGGAGGACATAGCAGCTGGGACATTAGCCTGGGACACTCACCTGCAACAGGTTGGAGGACACAGCATCTGGGACACTCACCTGCAGCAGGCTGGAGGACATAGCAGCTGGGACACTAGCCTGGGACACTCACCTGCAGCAGATCATTCTTGACGAAGTGGTTATCGCACTCGTCCTTACACGACTGCCAGGCAGGCGTGGCGGCGGCGGCCAACGTCACCACGCCTGCCAGGCTCCACGCCCACACGCACCTCGCCCACATCCTCCACGCGCACCTCCTGCAATAACCCAACACTGATTACCTACGTGAGGTCTCAGCTATCGAGTCCTTCGCTCATATCATCACCCAGCCTCACGGAAACACTCTCCCCAGTAAATCAAAAACCTCTCAACGTAACCATGTACATCTTCCATGCACACCACAGAGAACCAGAGCTTTGTAGACATTTATGGAACTCTATGGTGTGGTGGTTAGCGTTGGTAACCGTAGTTGCATTCACGGGCCAGCCGGCCAGGGTCGAGTTCTTAGGTTCGAATGCTGGACGCAGCAGTCGGTCAATAGGCAACCCAACTGTTGACCCTCCCCTAAAGGTAGGTCGATGAATTAGGTACCTGGCTTAGGCTAATATATATATATATATATATATATATATATATATATATATATATATATATATATATATATATATATATATATTTTTTTTTTTTTTTTCCAAAAGAAGGAACAGAGAAGAGGTCCAGGTGAGGATATTCCCTCAAAGGCCCAGTCCTCTGTTCTTAACGCTACCTCGCTATCGCGGGAAATAGCGAATAGTATGAAAAAAAAAAAAATATATATATATATATATATATATATATATTTTCTTTTTTTTAAACTATTCGCCATTTCCCGCGTTAGCGAGGTAGCGTTAAGAACAGAGGACTGGGCCTTTTTTGGAATATCCTCACCTGGCCCCCTCTGTTCCTTCTTTTGGAAAATTTAAAAAAAAAAAAAACGAGAGGGGAGGATTTCCAGCCCCCCGCTCCCTCCCCTTTTAGTCGCCTTCTACGACACGCAGGGAATACGTGGGAAGTATTCTTAATCCCCTATCCCCAGGGATTATATATATATATATATATATATATATATATATATATATATATATATATATATATATATATATATATATATATTCTGTTACCACTGGGAAATGAAACACGATAAGTTCCTAAGTGCTCTTTCGTGTAATGATCATATCATCAGGGGAGATACAAGAAAGAAATACAACAATCACTTGATATAAAACAAAGAGACGTAGCTAGGACGTCATTTGGTAAACAAGTTACTACCCGAATGGAGGTCTGTTGCGTTCAACTCTGGCAACAAGTGTATCATAAATTTAATATGTGGACAAGAAGGGGAACTGTTTACAAATTTTATCAACAGTAAAGCTAACCAATTTGTATAGACCTTTACTAATATTAATGTTACAATTATTTGTGTATCTAATAATAGAAGATTCAATGATATTTCTCGTTGTACAAGAGTTAGAGTTAATGATTGAGATGGCATTACTCCAGTCAGTACAATGATCATAATTTCCAACATTATTAAACAAGGCATTTGATTCTTGTCATGTTCTTATACTGTATTTATGTTGCTTAAGTCTAACAGAAAGATCCTTATCAGTCTGTCCAACATAAAACTTATCACAGTTTTTACATGGTGCTCTATAAACGCACCCTGCGGAACTTTCTGGTGAGTTCCTGATAGATTTTCCTTATAGTACTATTGTTGCTGAAGGCAACATTTACACTAGAAGGATTTAAGCAACGAGAAGTAACGTAAAATCACGACTAAAAGGTAGAACTAAAAGGTTCTTGGTGTCAAGGGGAGGTTTGAGTTCAACTATATAGAATGATTTCTTTGCTAACTTAAAGAGATTTATTACAATGAAAGATCTAGGATACTTTAACTTAGATCCAATCGAATATACTTTCTCAAACTCATCATCATTAAACTCTGAACTGCATATACGTAATGCTGGAATATATAGACTGGAATGATGATAATTTGATGTCAAGTTGAGCTGAGTATTAATGGATATATGAGCATACATTGTTAGGTTTCCTGTAAATGCTAAACTTAAACATGTTTCTATCCCTATGGATCATACAATCTAAAAATGGTAACATACCATTATCTTAAATTTCTACAGTAAAGTTGATGGAACGTACTAAACTGTTAAGTAAAGGGAGAAATGTTTGCAAATTTTCATTTGTTGACCAGACACAAAGAACATCTACATACCTAAACCAAATTGCATTAGAAGGTAAGACATCCTTTAGTAACTTTGTTTCTAAGAATTCGATGTAAAGATTATTTAATCATTACATCTGCTCTACATACCGTCTTCCCCTCCTGAGCCGACCTTGTTTTTCACCATCAAAGGCTTCATTAATCTCCTTAATTCAGTCTCTGACAGTATTACCCTTCATTTTGCTGTAACTGTAATGAGGACAGATATTACTCTGTAATTCTTACAATATTTTTACTGCCATTATACAGTGGAAGAACTACCGTCAGTGTTCAATCATCAGACACACGACCACTGCCTTCATACCGCCGTGCACATTTCACTTATTCATTGCACTGCAGCCGCACCTTTACCCTTCACCATCTCGTTCACCAGGTCATCTGTGTCCCAGGTTTTTCCATTTTTGGGTTGCCTGACGCTGCTGTTCTCACCTTCTTTACAATGTCGTTTCTCCTACCATGCTTGTTCAGCTTTCTCCTGATCCCCTATCTCGGTGTTACAATATGCACATCTCATATCAGGATTTCTAATATTTGTGTGTGTGTGTGTGTGTGTGTGTGTGATTATCTGTTTATCTCTATGTAGGTGGAGCTTCACACTCAAAAGGCCACATCTCTGTCTGTTCGTCAGCATCTATCTATACTGTTATCCAGTCCCTTAAACCTTTCGTTATATTCTCATCCTTCACGCCTTCTTTATCTAAGCTTTCTCCAGTCATCCATTACTGTCTTACCACTGAAGTAATTCCCTCCTATCGCTCCCTGCTACACTCTCTATTTCTTTACTTCCTTCGACAGCTCAGAGAATTGCTCCATTGTCTAATCCACAAAGGGACTTAAGTCTATAACCATGTTTCCCCTTTGGCCTTCACCCCTCCATTAGCAAATCCACGACTGTTCTCTTTTTCAGTTACAGTCTCCATCTGCTTTCCCCTAGAGGCTTTCCGGTAAACTGGGACGACTTTTCTAACTTCGGGGTGACAAAGCTAGTGCTACGCAGTCTGATGTGGGTGGGTGTACGATGGGAATTCTCCTTCTGAACATTTCTGTGTCATATCAGATCTCGATGTGTGCTTCTCTTGTCAACCTCTAAGTTCCATTTACAGGGTAACCCATGTAATATTCCACCTGAAGGATGACACTCATAACCTGGCCTCATTTCGATGTGTCCCACCGTAATGACTTCGTCTCTGGTTAGGATGATTCTTGTCAGTCGTGTATTCAACTGATACTGGAAGTTGTCGGGTAGTCGTAGACTTGAGCTGGAAAAAACACCAATTATCACTTTTGCCCAATTAGAAAAGCGCCTCCGTGATCTGTCTTTCTTTTCCGTTTGGGTAAATTTCAATCTACCATTGGAGGCCCCATATGCCAGGTTATCTAGATTTTCTATCATGCTATGGAGCATAGTATTAGATACCTTCTGGTTATCCAGATGTAGAATCCAATCATCCATTTGTTTCATTAGCGAGATTAATAAGGAAAGAGATGGAGGATTTGTTAACTAGTGAGATACAGCAGGAGTTCGAAGAAAAGACACTTTTGCACAACGAATCTATTGAACTTCACTGAGAGAATATACAACAGTTGTGATGAAAGAGATGGTGGGTAGACCGCTCCATTCTGGACAGCCAGGTGGCACCCAGGCCACCCGACACTAGCCTACCTCACCATGACCCAGTACAGCAGCCAATACTCCCAGGCCAGTTGACCTTATCCTACCTCACCCATGCATGACTCAGTACAGCAGCCACCGCTCCCAGGCCTGCCGACCCTACCCTACCTCACCATGACCCAGTACAGCAGCCACTGCTCCCAGGCCGGCCCACCCTAGCCTACCTTACCATGACCCAGTACAGGAGCTACTACTTCCAGGCCGGTCTACTCCACCCTAACTCACCATGACCCAGTACAGCAGCCACTACTTCCAGGCCAGTTGACCTTATCCTACCTCACCGTGACCCAATACAGTAGCCACTGCTCCCACTCCAGCTGACCCTAGCCTACCTAACCATGACCCAGGGGCAGCGGCCACCGTTACCAGGCCAGCAGACACTAGCATACCGCATCATGACCCAGGCCAGCCTACCACATGACAGAACTATATGTAGGAGTGACAGGAAGGAAGAATAGCTGTCTGACCGAAGAATAGAGAGAGAGAGAGAGAGAGAGAGAGAGAGAGAGAGAGAGAGAGAGAGAGACCACATCAAGGGCCTACTCGACAGAGGTATTCCTTCAGGGCACATTGCAGGGACCACTACTTATTTTTTCTGATCTACGTAAATGATCTGCAGAACATACTTGAAGTGTACCTGCATATGTTTGATGATGATGCCAAAATGATGGAAAGACTGAGAGGAGGGGTGGCTAATTCTTGAAAGCGACTCGGGTCAGAAATATGACCGATGGGAACTAGCCCTGGCAAGAGCAAGATAAGGAAAATGGCGATAAACAGACCAGATTTCGACTACTGTCCTGGGCTAAACAGGTTACGAAAGCCGTGTTGTTAACTAAACCAGGGAGTGACGTCACGTTAACCATGTGAAAAGGATTGCCAGGAGAAATTACATTTTGACGAACACGAACACTGAGACGGTTACAAGGTGTATGCATGTTCAGCTCGCCATGAAGAGCGCAAGTGGAAGTTGGGTAGTTTAACCCTCGAGTGGTAACTGGGCAAGTGTGACTTGGATAAAACCCGGTAGTAAAATGATCTCTGTCACAGCAGAGTTGAATTCTTATTGGCCAATTTAGGATTAGTCATGTAAGGTTACTTATACCAGAGCCGCTGTCGAAGACAGGAGGAGGTGAAGTGATTTTTACATGAAGGTCAGTCTAAACAATTTTACCACTTCGTGCCCGAGAATCGAACCCGGTTCACCGAAAACGGTGGGTGGGTAGCCTATCATTCTCGATCAGTCCATGGCTGAAAAGATAAAGGTTTTGTAGAAGTTAGGCAGACCTCCATCGCTGTCAAGATGACCTCCACTATGCAGTCAGCACAGCTGGAGGCATCTTGGCCGGCTACGTGGTATTGGGTCCAAGGACCGTCAGAATAAAGGCTGGGCGAGGGAGACCAGAGAATTCTAAAGCGCTGAAATTGGCATTTTATGGGGAGGACATGAGCTGGACGTTCGATATAGTAGATATAAGAATGGGATCTGAAGACCCTAAGGAGGCAGGATTCTCTTTTCATTTTTGCAACATTTGCGATCTTAAATCTAACCTCCTCACCTATCATATCTCTGAAACTCTACCGTGGGAGGGGCTACTGTGGGAGGGGCTACTGTGGGAGGGGCTCGAGGTAGAGAAGAGGTCGAATGTGTTGGAGGAGTGGTCGCGGCGATCAGGAAGTCATATTGGATGCCTGATTCCTTGTTCCAAACTGTTAAGGAGAGAGAGAGAGAGAGAGAGAGAGAGAGAGAGAGAGAGAGAGAGAGAGAGAGAGAGAGAGAGAGAGATTCCCGACTCCACTGGGATGATCCCGAGTAGACCAAGCAAGACTTTGTGGTGTACACTGAAATCCCCTGCATAGAAGATTTCAACGGGTGGATGTGAAGAGAGCACCGCTTCGTGGCAGGAAATCAAACAGTCAAAGAGTTGTACGTAGTTATGGAAGTTGTGAGGAAAATATTCGAAACAGGAATAAGAAGGTAGTAGAGAGTAGAGGAATTTTGAGTCCGATGGCACCGCAATGGGACGACTCATCTTACTAGGGGAAGCCGTAAGCGTTTTCGTACTTCAGTAAGCACAAACAACGCCCTTGGGACGGAGACGATGTCACAGATTATAGCTAGGTTTGTTACTGTGGGTGAAGACGGAAGGCAGCCTTGGACAGCTGGGTTGTAGATAGAAGATCCAGTGAGCAGGTAGACAGATGATGTTCAGTAGAGGGAAGGTTGGACGCGAAAATAGTGGTAAACTAGAGATTGTGGTAGAGTAAGAACCGGATCTAGAACCAGTGAGAGTGAAGGTCGGGTGGTTCTTGGTCACACTGGATGGGTCAAGGGGACCCCGGGAACCATCCAGCTCTCCTCAACCACTAGCGCCCCCGTTAAGTAGCGTCTGTATGATCGTCTCTTGTCTCTCTCCTGGTAGGACAAGTGACCCATCATTAAGCAGCCCGACCCCTGGTAAGGATCTCTATGTTTGACTTAAGCGACATAGATGTAGTACAAGAACAGGACAAGAATCAAATGCTTTATTTTATCATGATATAAATCATAGCCATTGTATTAACTGGAGTAACGCTAATCTAGTTATTAACTGTAATTCCTTTACCAAGAGAAATATCATTAAATCTATCATTAAATATACATAGAATTGTAACATGAAATTTAGTGAAGGTATATACACTCTGGACAGCTTTGTTCGTAGGCAAAATTTTTAAACGATTCCCTGACTTGTCCACGTAATATACTTAATCACGCTCAACATTGTGAACCTTTCCAATATATATATATATATATATATATATATATATATATATATATATATATATATATATATATATATATATATATATATATATCCCTGGGGATAGGAGAGAGAGAATACTTCCTACGCATTCCCGCGTGTCGTAGAAGGCGTCTAAAGGGGACGGGAGCGGGGGGCTAGAAACCCTCCCCTCCTTGTATTTCAACTTCGTAAAAGAGGAAACAAGAAAAAGGAGTCACGCGGGGAGTGCTCATCCTCCTCGAAGGCTCAGGTTGGGGTGTCTAAATGTGTGTGGATGTAACCAAGACGAGAAAAAAGGAGAGATAGGTAGTATGTTTGAGGAAAGGAACTTGGATGTTTTGGTTCTGAGTGAAACGAAGCTCAAGGGTAAAGGGGAAGAGTGGTTTGGGAATGTCTTGGGAGTAAAGTCAGGGGTTGGTGAGAGGACAAGAGCAAATGAAGGAGTATTACTACTTCTGAAACAGGAGTGGTGGGAGTATGTGATAGTGTAAGAAAGTAAACTCTAGATTGATATGGGTAAAACTGAAAGTGGATGGAGAGAGGTGGGTGATTATTGGTGCATATGCACCTGGGCATGAGAGGAAAGATCATGAGAGGCAAGCGTTTTGGGAGCAGCTGAGCGAGTGTGTTAACAGTTTTGATGCCCGAGACCGGGCTATAGTGATGGGTGATTTGATTGCAAAGGTGAGTAATGTGACAGTTGAGGGAATGATTGGTGTACATGGGGTGTTCAGTGCTGGAAATGGAAATGGTGAAGAACTTGTAGATTAGTGTGCTGAAAAAGGACTGGTGATTGGGAATACCTGGTTTAAAAAGAGATATGCATAAGTATACGTATGGAAGTAGGAGAGATGGACAGAGAGCGTTATTGCATTACGTGTTAATTGATAGGCGTGTGAAAGAGATTTTTGGATGTTAATGAGCTCAGAGGTGCAACTGGAGGGATGTCTGATCATTATCTTGTGGAGGCGAAGGTGAAGATTTGCAAAGGCTTTCAGAAAAGAATAGAGAATGTTGGGGTGAAGAGAGTGGTGAGAGTAAGTGAGCCTGAGAAGGAGACTTGTGTGAGGAAGTACCAGGAGAGACTGAGTGCAGAATGGAAAAAGGTGAGAGCAAAGGACGTAAGGGGAGTGGGATGCATTTAGGGAAGCAATGATGGCTTGCGTAAAAGATGCTTGTGGCATTAGAAGCGTGGGAGGTGGGCAAATTAGAAAGGGTAATGAGTGGTGGGATGAAGAAGTAAGAATATTAGTGAAAGATAAGAGAGAGACATTTGGACGATTTTTGCAGGGAAATAGTGCAAATGAGTGGGAGATGTATAAAAGAAAGAGGAAGGAGGTCAAGGGAAAGGTGCAAGAGGTGAAAAAGAGGGTAAATGAGAGTTGGGATGAGAGAGTATTATTAAGCCATAGGGAGAATATAAAGATGTTTTGGAAGGAGGTATATAAAGTGGGTAAGACAAGAGAACAAATGGGAACATCGGTGAAGGGGAATAATAACAAGTAGGTGTAATGTGAGAGGGAGATGGAGTGAGTATTTTGACGGTTTGTTGAATGTGTTAGATGATAGAGTGGCAGATATAGATGTAAGGTGTTTTGGTCGAGGTGGTGTGCTAAGTGAGAGGGTCAGGTAGAATGATTTGGTAAACAGAGAAGAGGTAGTGAAAGCTTTCCAAAAGATGAAAGCCGGCAAGGCGGCGGGTTTGGATGGTATTGCAGTGGAATTTATTGAAAAAGTGGGTGACTGTTTTGTTGAGGATATTCAATCTATGTATGGCTCATGGTGGAGTGCCTGAGGATTGTCAGAATGCATGCATAGTGCCATTGTACAAAGGCAAAGGGGATAAAGGTGAGTGTTCAAATTACAGAGGTATAAGTTTGTTGAAGGGTGAAGGCATGTCCAGAGCATCAGATTGGGGAAGAGCAGTGTCGTTTCAGAAGTGGTAGAGGATGTGTGGATCAAGTGTTTGCTTTGAAGAATGTATGTGAGAAATACTTAGAAAAGCAAATGGATTTGTATGTAGCATTTATGGACCTGGAGAAGGCACATGATAGAGTTGACAGAGATGCTCTGTGGAAGGTATTAAGAGTATATGGTGTGGGAGGCAAGTTGCTGGAAGCAATGAAAAGTTTTAATAGAGCCCCTGCTGGTTCACTGGAGCCCCTGCAGATTCGTTAGAATCCCTGCTGGTTCACTAGAGCCCTTGCTGGTTCACTAGAACCCCCGATGGTTCACTAGAGCTCCTACTGGTTCACTAGAGCCCCTTCTCGTTCACCCCTGCTGGTTCACTAGAGTCCCTGCTGGTTCACTAGAGCCCCTGCTGGTTCACTAGAGTTCACTAGAACCCCTGCTGGCTCACTAGAACCCCTGCTGTTTCACTAGAGCTCCTGCTAGTTCACTAGAACCCCCGATGGCTCACGAGAAACCTCGATGGTTCACTAGAACCTCCGATGGTTCACAAGAGCCTCTGCTGGTTTACTAGAGCCCCTGCTGGCTCACTGGAGCCCCTGCTGGTTCAATAGAGCCCCAGCTGGTTCACTAGAGCCCCTGCTGGTTCTTTAGAACCCCTGTTGGTTCACTAGAGCTCCTGCTAGTTCACTAGAACCCCCGTTGTCTCACTAGAAACCCCGATGGTTCACTAGAACCTCCGATGCTTCACTAGAGCTCGAGTGCGGGTAACTGATGTGGGTAGTACTTAACACTCATAATGGGTATCACTGGTGTGGAGTTACTTAACAGTCAGGATAAGTATAACTGGTGTGGTTATTACAGTCAGGATAGGTGTGACGGGTGTGGTCATTACTTAACAGTAAGGATAGGTGTGACTGGTGTGGTCATTACTTAAGTCAGGATAAGTGTGACTGGTGTGGACATTACTTAACAGCCAGGATAGGTGTGACTGGTGTGGTCATTACTGAACATTCAGGATAAGTGTGACTGGTGTGATCATTACTTAACAGTCAGGATAAGTGTGACTGGTGTGGTCATTACTTAACAGTAAGGATAGGTGTGACTGGTGTGGTCATTACTTAACAGTCAGGATAAGTGTGACTGGTGTGGTCATTACTTAACAGCCAGGATAGGTGTGACTGGTGTGGTCATTACTTAACATTCAGGATAAGTGTGACTAGTGTGGTCATTACTTAACAGTCAGGATAAGTGTGACTGGTGTGGTCATTACTTAACAGTGAGGATAGGTGTGACTGGTGTGGTCATTACTTAATAGTGAGGATAGGTGTGACTGGTGTGGTCATTACTTAACAGTCAGGATAGGTGTGACTGGTGTGGTCATTACTTAACAGTCAGGATAGGTGTGACTGGTGTGGTCATTACTTAACAGTGAGGATAGGTGTGACTGGTGTGGTCATTACTTAACAGTGAGGATAGGTGTGACTGGTGTGGTCATTACTTAACAGTGAGGATAGGTGTGACTGGTGTGGTCATTACTTAACAGTGAGGATAGGTGTGACTGGTGTGGTCATTACTTAACAATGAGGATAGGTGTGACTGGTGTGGTCATTACTTAACAGTCAGGATAGGTGTGACTGGTGTGGTCATTACTTAACAGTCAGGATAAGTGTGACTGGTGTGGTCATTACTTAAGAGTGAGGATAGGTGTGACTGGTGTGGTCATTACTTAACAGTGAGGATAGGTGTGACTGGTGTGGTCATTACTTAATAGTCAGGATAAGTGTGACTGGTGTGGTCATTACTTAACAGTCAGGATAGGTGTGACTGGTGTGGTCATTACTTAACAATGAGGATAGGTGTGACTGGTGTGGAGTCAATATAATATGGAGTGAGTGTACATATGGAAGCTTTTTGAGTTACATTTGTGTACTGGTGGGGAACTCTGAAGTCAGTCACTCCCACTCTTCCATCCTTTCCTCTGACTCTTCTCCACAGTGTCCTTCCTTCCTTCCTTCCTTCCTTCCTTCCTTCCATTTTCTTTCATTTCATTCGTCCTCATTCATCGTCTCCTTCATCAGTATGGAGCTCCTCCACTCACACTCCTCGAGTCCTTACCCAGCCCTACCCTCGACCTTCTCCTCCCACATCAACACTATCACCACACCAACACCACCACGCCACACCAACACCACCACCAACATGCCACACCAACACCACCACCACCACCACCACGCCACAGCACCACCACCTCGCCACACAAAAATCACCACCACCACGCCACATCAACAGCACCACCACCACGCCACACTAAAACCACCACGCCACACCACACCAACACCACCACGCAACACCACGCCACACCAACACCACCAAACACCACGCCACACCAACACCAACACCACCACGCCACACCACACCACACCAACACCACCACGCAACACCACGCCAACACCACCACGAAACACCACGCCACACCAACACCACCACGAAACACCACGCCACACCAATATCACCACGCAACACCACACCACACCAACACCACCACGCTACACCACGCCACACCGACACCACGCCACACCAACACCACCACCACGCCACACCAACACCACCACCACGCCACAACATCACCACCACCACCACCACCACGCCACACCAACGCCACCACCACCACGCCACATCACCACCACCACGCCACATCACCACACCACACCATACCACACCACACCAACACCACCACCACGCCACACCAACACCACCACATCACACCACACCAACATCACTACCACGCCACACCAACACCACCACCACCACCACGCCACACCAACACCACCACACCACACCACCACCACGCCACACCAACGCCACCACCACGCCACGCCACCTCCACGCCACACCAACACCACCACACCACACCACACCACACCACCACCACCACCACGCCACACCACTACCACCATCACCACCACCACCACACCTCAAAACCAGTCAGTCACTACTACAGTAACCATACGAACGTCGAGGCTTCAAATTACCCACGTTATACCACGTTAAAAAGATTCATTGCTTTATACACAAGGTGACGATGAGAGAGAGAGAGAGAGAGAGAGAGAGAGAGAGAGAGAGAGAGAGAGAGAGAGAGAGAGAGAGAGAGAGAGAGACCACACAGATCAAAGGTCCAACCGAGGTGGTACAATCCCCTTAAAAGCAGTAGAAGGAGAGGATAGCAATGCAAAGGCTCTCTCCTCACCCTCCTCCACCCCCTCCGGCAACACGACGGAAGAGAAAAACATAAAAAAAGAAATACCTTGCAGGACTAAAATGCAAAAAGGAGGCTCTTATAGGAAAGTCGTCAGGTAGAATGAACATGAATATGTCATGCATGCTATTACCATCGACATGCATCTCTTCAGTTTTGGTTAGAAAGACAATAGTAAGGCTAAACATGAGCTCCAGCCTCTCGACACACCATGTCTAATGTTACTCCTGATGTGGAAGGATGATACAATAAATCCATCTTGCTCTCTTGAAGCAGGCAACACGATCAATGTTACCACGTTACCGCAGCATGACCAAGACGAGATCGATGACTGAGAAGGTAGCCTAACATACCACAACCTTGTAATGATAGGTTAAAAGAAGGACTTAATACTGGAGAGTGTCAGGTGATCATCAAGCCTAATTGTGAACAAGTTTGATAGTGTTGCTCCGACCTACATGTTCCGGGAGCTTATTCCTTGCATCGATTACGTCGTCGGTGAAGACATGTTTCGTGCACTGCAGAGTAACTTGGGCACCTCTTAAGTTTTAGTCCATTTCCTCTCGTAGGTAACAATGGTCTTTCTGAAAAAGCAACAGAACGAAACATTTCCCTCTTGTTCTTGCCCTGGGTGACTGTAGCTCAATGTGAGACAAGGACTGGGGAAGGGTCACACTACACCCTGCTCCCTGCAGGGCGTCCCTGCTGGCCAGGAACGAGTCCTGCTCTGGGAATGGTGCAGTTAACTGTCGTGCACTTCAGCATAATGCGGCAAGGTAGGTCGGTGGCGCAAGGAGCGACAGCGCGAACCATCGCCTCGGAGGTGAAGACGTGAGGGGGGGTCGATGGCTAGGAAATGAAGTGCCTTTGTGAAGGACACATCACTTCTTTTTGTTGTGGGTATTGGCTTGCGTCCCCCTCTGGGTGTGGTAAGGAATTTTCTCTGTAGCCCCTGGTGACGCCCCATAACAGCCAGGGCGTTAGTAACATCCGTAACGTCACAGTCATTTGAAAGCGACGGTGGAAGCGGGTTATGTCCGTCTCTCTCTCTCTCTCTCTCTCTCTCTCTCTCTCTCTCTCTCTCTCTCTCTCTCTCTCTCTCTCTCTCTCTCTCTCCAGCATCGGTCCCGCTACGAGAGAGAGAGAGAGAGAGAGAGAGAGAGATAGAGAGAGAGAGAGAGAGAGAGAGAGAGAGAGAGGCAGCCCACGTGGTCTTGTGGTAGGGTCGGGATTGATGATTTACGTCATGGTCAAGATTGATGATTTACGTTATGGTCAGGATTGATGATTTACGTTATGGTTAGGATTGATGACTTACGTTATGGTCAGGATTGATGACTTACGTTATGGTCAGGATAGATGAATTACGTTATGGTCAGGATTGATGATTTACGTTATGGTCAGGATTGATGGTTTACGTTATGGTCAGGATTGATGACTTACGTTATGGTCAGGATTGATGATTTACGTAATGGTCATTATTGATGATTTACGTTATGGTCAGGATTGATGATTTACGTTATGGTCAGGATTGATGATTTACGTTGTCAGATTACGTATGGTCAGGATTGATGATTTACGTTATGGTCAGGATGATGATTACGTTATGGTCAGGATTGATGATATACGTTATGGTCAGGATTGATGACTTACGTTATGGTCAGGATTGATGACTTACGTTATGGTCAGGATTGATGATTTACGTTATGGTCAGGATTGATGACTTACGTTATGGTCAGGATTGATGATTTACGTTATGGTCAGGATTGATGACTTACGTTATGGTCAGGATTGATGATTTACGTTATGGTCAGGATTGATGAATTACGTTATGGTCAGGATTGATGACTTACGTTATGGTCAGGATTGATGACTTTACGTTATGGTCAGGATTGATGATTTACGTTATGGTCAGGATTGATGACTTACGTTATGGTCAGGATTGATGATTTACGTTATGGTCAGGATTGATGATTTACGTTATGGTCAGGATTGATGATTTACGTTATGGTCAGGATTGATGATTTACGTTATGGTCAGGATTGATGATTTACGTTATGGTCAGGATTGATGATTTACGTTATGGTCAGGATTGATGATTTACGTTATGGTCAGGATTGATGATTTACGTTATGGTCAGGATTGATGATTTACGTTATGGTCAGGATTGATGATTTACGTTATGGTCAGGATTGATGATTTACGTTATGGTCAGGATTGATGATTTACGTTATGGTCAGGATTGATGATTTACGTTATGGTCAGGATTGATGATTTACGTTATGGTCAGGATTGATGATTTACGTTATGGTCAGGATTGATGACTTACGTTATGGTCAGATTGATGATTTACGTTATGGTCAGGATTGATGATTTACGTTATGGTCAGGATTGATGACTTACGTTATGGTCAAGATTGATGATTTACGTTATGGTCAGGATTGATTATTTACGTTATGGCCAGGATTGATGATTTACGTTAAGGTCAAGATTGATTATTTACGTTATGGTCAGGATTGATGATTTACGTTATGGTCAAGATTGATGATTTACGTTATGGTCAGGATTGATGATTTACGTTATGGTCAGGATTGATGATTTACGTTATGGCCAGGATTGATGATTTACGTTATGGTCAGGATTGATGATTTACGCTATGGTCAGGATTGATTATTTACGTTAAGGACAGGATTGATGATTTACGTTATGGTCAGGATTGATGATTTACGTTATGGCCAGGATTGATGATTTACGTTATGGTCAGGATTGATGATTTACGTTTTGGTCAGGATTGATGATTTACGTTAAGGACAGGATTGATGATTTACGTTATGGTTAGGATTGATGATTTACGCTTTGGATTGATCATTTACGTTATGGCCAGGATTGATGATTTACGTTATGGTCAGGATTGACGATTTACGTTATGGCCAGGATTGATGATTTACGTTATGGCCAGGATTGATGATTTACGTTATGGCCAGGATTGATGATTTACGTTATGGACAGGATTGATGATTTACGTTATGGTCAGGATTGACGATTTACGTTATGGCCAGGATTGATGATTTACGTTATGGCCAGGATTGACGATTTACGTTATGGCCAGGATTGATGATTTACGTTATGGACAGGATTGATGATTTACGTTATGGACAGGATCATATTTATGTTTTGGACAGGATTGATGATTTACGTTATGGTCAGGATTGATGATTTACGTTATGGCCAGGATTGATGATTTACGTTATGGTCAGGATTGATGAGTTTCGCTTTGGATTGATGATTTACGTTATGGCCAGGATTGATGATTTACGTTATGGCCAGGATTGATGAATTACGTTATGGACAGGATTGATGATTTACGTTATGGACAGGATTGATGATTTACGTTATGGTCAGGATTGATGATTTACGTTATGGCCAGGATTGATGATTTACGTTATGGCCAGGATTGATGATTTACGTTATGGCCAGGATTGATGATTTACGTTATGGACAGGATTGATGATTTACGTTATGGACAGGATTGATGATTTACGTTATGGCCAGGATTGATGATTTACGTTATGGCCAGGATTGATGATTTACGTTATGGCCAGGATTGATGATTTACGTTATGGACGGGATTGATGATTTACGTTATGGTCAGGATTGATGATTTACGTTTTGGTCAGGATTGATGATTTACGTTATGGTCAGGATTGATGAGTTACGCTTTGGATTGATGATTTACGTTATGGCCAGGATTGATGATTTACGTTTTGGACAAGATTGATGATTTACGTTATGGACAGGATTGATGATTTACGTTATGGACAGGATTGCTGATGTACGTTATGGCCAGGATTGATGATTCACTTTATGGACAGGATCGATAATTTACGTTATAACTAGTATCAAGGGCTTCCTTCATGGCCAACGTTAACGGTTTACGTTATAAGCAAGATTAATGACCCATGTTATGGCCATAGTTAACTGCTCACGTCATGGCCAAGATTAATGGCTTCCATCTTGGCCAGGGTTGATCAGCCATCTGAAGAGCGCCGTGCGTCACCATGGCCGCCAACGTACAGTGCACATGACGGAGTCTTTCCTCCTGCGCCAGGTACACCGTCATGTTCTTCACGGGTCTGAGACTGGAAATTCAGATTGTCTGCTGCAGCTTGTGGCCCACTGCAGCTCTGGGATGACAAGTCTGGGCAATTATAAACGATGAATGAAGCGGGTGTTTGTGGTGACGCTTCGTGTATAGATGAGTGAATGAATAGCTGCAGTCATTATAACATCACATCTGATACGGTCGAGTGAATGGTGGCTGACGTTAGTGTTAGGCGGGTGGCGTGACGCCAGCAGGTGTGTGTGTACAGCAACACTGCTGCCACTGCCTGGTCCCCAGCCGCACCTCAGCCCCGAGCACAACTATGGACTACGAGATGTACAGATAATTACTGGAGGACGGGAGGAAGACGGAGGGACGAGTGATCCGAGGTCAGGTTCGACGGGCCTGAAGGTGGACCAGAGAGTCTGGGTTGGGTAGGTCTGGGATGATTTATGACTTACCCCATGAGGGTCAGGTCAGCGGTCTGGAGATCCTTTCAGGGACTTGCTTTCCCCCTAACCCATCTTCCCTTAGACTATGTGGCCCACCTTCGTGCCTCCCAAACTTGACCTGCGGCTCCTCGTGCCTCGGCCACTCCAGTGGCTCTCCAACCTTCACTTGGTCCATTGTGGTGCACGGTGGGTGCCTGTCCCCTCCCTGCCACCACCCCTCACCTCTATAGAACCTCTTCCCTCTCCCTCCTTTCTGTCGTCATCAGTTGGATCAGAACGTCAACTAGCCCGTGGATCCAGGATAGGAGCGTCTCGCTAGGACGTGATAAGGACGGGAGGGTGATATCAAGCACTTCCGAGAGGAAAGAGGAAGAGGAGAGAGGAGGAAGAGGAGAGAGGGGGAAGAGGAAGAGAAGAGGAGAAGAGGGAGGAGGAGGAGGAAGAGGAAGAGAAGAGGAGCGTGATGACAAAAGGAGACATTGCGACAGGAGTTACGTAGTCACCTTCGGTTACAGGTTAAGTCACAGCTCCATCTTGGAGAGGAGTTGGAGAGAAATTATCATGGAGGTCAGAAGCATTACCAGCAGCGGTATCACCAGCATCATCAAACAGTAATAGAGAAAAATATATTGTTGCTAAGCTGGCCACTGATTTGCCAGCAGCCATCATCAGAATATTTGTCTGGATGAGTTCTGTTTTCGAGCCAATATGATAACCATTTGTCTGTCTTGGTCAAAAAGCGTAGATATCAAGATCTACGCTGCAGAAACGATGCCAATAAGGGGTCTTCCAGACAAGCATTAAGGACAAGAAAACTAGATATTTCAAATCAAATGTTGAGAAGCGTTACCAGCCTTAGCAAACTAGAATGTGGTGAAATTTCACCATATTTTTTGAAGACGTGACAAGATGTTACCAGAGAGAGGCAAAAGCACCGAGGGAATGGACACGGGCAAACGTCATACCTATATATAACAAAGGAGACAGGGAACATGCGCTAAACTACAGGTCGGGGTCATTAACGAGTTTGGTGTGTAAGGTTCTAGAAAAGACTATTAAAAGGCAAGTGGATGACTCTACAGAGGAGACATTACCCAAGTGAGAGACAGCATGGTTTTAGAGGGAGGAGGTCCTGTGTTATAAACTTCATAGATTTCTATGAGAGAGTGAGCTCTCGCCTGGACAGAAGGGAAGGCTAGATGGACTCCTCGTACCTGGGCTGCCAGAAAGCAGCCAGAAAGCATAAGAGGTATGCTAGTTAAGAAGCTGTATCAACAGGCAGGAATTTGGTGGGAATTTCTTCCTCCGATGATCAGAAGATTATCTCTCGAAGGGAACAGAGGACACAGGTTCGAGGAGCCTTTTCCAAATGGGTTGAGGTCAACAGCAGAGTGCCACAGGGATCAGTTCTGGGACCCATTACTCTTTTTGATCTACGTAAATGACTTGCCTGAAGGTATGGAATCCTGTAGGCCTGACTATGTCTGTAGATGATGCAAAGGTCACGAGAGAAGTGAAAAGCGAAGAGAATTGCATCAGTTTACAAGGGGACCGAGCCAAACTAAAGCTGGTCTGAAACAAGGTTGATGAAACTCAAACCGAGCAATAATACAATTATGAGGATGAGACAAAGTGAAATACAGCCTCAGTGTGATAGTTATTATTTAGCGGGAAATAAGCTTCAGTATTGTGTGTGTGGGGGTTGGATTTGAGAGTCGACATCGTCCCAAACCCGTTGCCAGAGTCCAGTATCAGGAGAATTGTTAAGGAGACAAGCTGTCTGCTGGTAAATATCAGAACAGCTTTTAAGTATATAGATAAGGAAGTATTTAGCAGGTCGTTCCATCATATCCTACATAAGACCAAAACTAGAATATGCTTCTCAAGTTTAGTCACCGCACCCAAAGAAGCACAAAAGCTAACAGAGAAGGTCCAGAGGAGGGCAACAAGGATGATACCATTATCAAGGCGGCTGATTTACAGGGAAAGGCAAGAAGCTTTTGATTTTCCCAACCTGAAAGAAAGATAACCTGATCTCAATCTGCAAGTTCTTGGAACAGATCGGTGAACAGTTCCTCGAGAGATGAAGGTATGGAACAACAAGAGGACATAACGTCAACTTAAACAAGAAACTTGATAAAGAATATATGTATAAAGCAGGGCTTTTACAGTTTAAGTGGGGGATGAATGTAACAGGATGACTGAGGACGTGGTTAATGCAGACACCATACATAAATTTAAAAGATTGTGTGATAGTAGAGAATGTTCAAGAGACGAGGCCCCACGAATGTAAAACTCCCTCTCTTTACAGTACAAATAGGCAATCACACACACACACACACACACACACACACACACACACACACACGGATGGTCGTAGCCCTGGGCGTGGCAGTCTGCCCTCACCCTACCCAGGTGCTCACGCAGGAGACAGCGACAAAGCAAAATAAATAAATAAGTATATATATATATATATATATATATATATATATATATATATATATATATATATATATATATCCCTGGGGATAGGGGAAAAAGAATACTTCCCACTCATTCCTCACGTGTCGTAGAAGGCAACTAAAGGGGACGGGAGCGGGGGGCTGGAAATCCTCCTCTCCCTGTATTTTAACTTTCTAAGAAGAAGGAGTCACGCGGGGAGTGCTCATCCTCCTCGAAGGCTCAGATTGGGGTGTCTAAATGTGTGTGGATGTAACCAAGATGAGAAAAAAGGAGAGATAGGTGGTATGTTTGAGGAAAGGAACCCGGATGTTTTGGCTCTGAGTGAAACGAAGCTCAAGGGTAAAGGGGAAGAGTGGTTTGGGAATGTCTTGGGAGTAAAGTCAGGGGTTAGTGAGAGGACAAGAGCAAGGGAAGGAGTAGCACTACTCCTGAAACAGGAGTGGTGGGAGTATGTGATAGAGTGTAAGAAAGTAAACTCTAGATTGATATGGGTAAAACTGAACGTGGATGGAGAGAGATGGGTGATTACTGGTGCATATGCACCTGGGCATGAGAAGAAAGATCATGAGAGGCAAGTGTTTTGGGAGCAGCTGAGTGAGTGTGTTAGTAGTTTTGATGCACGAGACCGGGTTATAGTGATGGGTGATTTGAATGCAAAGGTGAGTAATGTGGCAGTTGAGGGAATAATTGGTGTTCATGGGGTGTTCAGTGTTGTAGATGGAGATGGTGAAGAACTTGTAGATTTATGTGCTTAAAAAGGACTGGTGATTGGGAATACTTGGTTTAAAAAGAGAGATATACATAAGTATACGTATGTAAGTAAGGGAGATGGCCAGAGAGTGTTATTAGATTACGTTTTAACTGATAGGCGCGCGAAAGAGAGACTTTTGGATGTTAATGTGCTGAGAGGTGCAACTGGAGGGATGTCTGATCATTATCTTGTGGAGGCGAAGGTGAAGATTTGTAGAGGTTTTCAGAAAAGAAGAGAAATGTTGGGGTGAAGAGAGTGGTGAGAGTAAGTGAGCTTGGGAAGGAGACTTGTGTGAGGAAGTACCAGGAGAGACTGAGTACAGAATGGAAAAAGGTGAGAACAAAGGACGTAAGGGAAGTGGGGGAGGAATGGGATGTATTTAGGGAAGCAATGATGGCTTGCGCAAAAGATGCTTGTGGCATGAGAAGCGTGGGAGGTGGGCAGATTAGAAAGGGTAGTGAGTGGTGGGAAGAAGAAGTAAGATTATTAGTGAAAGAGAAGAGAGAGGCATTTGGACGATTTTTGCAGGGAAAATGCAAATGAGTGGGAGATGTATGAAAGAAAGAGGCAGGAGGTCAAGAGAAAGATGCAAGAGGTAAAAATGAGGGCAAATGAGAGTTGAGGTGAGAGAGTATCATTAAATTTTAGGGAGAAAAAGATGTTTTGGAAGAAGGTAAATAAAGTGCGTAAGACAAGTGAACAAATGGGAATATCAGTGAAGGGGCTAATGGGGAGGGGATAACAAGTAGTGGTGATGTGAGAAGGAGTTGGAGTGAGTATTCTGAAGGTTTGTTGAATGTGTCTGATGATAGAGTGCAGATATAGGGTGTTTTGGTCGAGGTGGTGTGCAAAGCGAGAGGGTTTGGGAGAATGATTTGGTAAACAAACAAGAGGTAGTAAAAGCTTTACGGAAGATGAAAGCCGGCAAGGCAGCGGGCTTGGATGGTATTGCAGTGGAATTTACTAAAAGAGGGTGTGACTGTATTGTTGACTGGTTGGTAAGGTTATTTAATGTATGTATGACTCATGGTGAGGTGCCTGAGAATTGGCGGAATGCTTGCATAGTGCCATTGTACAAAGGCAAAGGGGATAGAAGTGAGTGCTCAAATTACAGAGGTATAAGTTTGTTGAGTATTCCTGGTAAATTATATGGGAGGGTATTGATTGAGAGGGTGTAGGCATGTACAGAGCATCAGATTGGGGAAGAGCAGTGTGGTTTCAGAAGTGGTAGAGGATATGTGGATCAGGTGTTTACTTTGAAGAATGTATGTGAGAAATACTTAGAAAAGCAAATGGATTTGTATGTAGCATTTATGGATCTGGAGAAGGCATATGATAGAGTTGATAGAGGTGCTCTGTGGAAGGTATTAAGAATATATGGTGTGGAAGGCAAGTTGTTAGAAGCAGTGAAAAGTTTTTATCGAGGATGTAAGGCATGTGTACGTGTAGGAAGAGAGGAAAGTGATTGGTTCTCAGTGAATGTAGGTTTGCGGCAGGGGTGTGTGATGTCTCCATGGTTGTTTAATTTGTTTATGGATGGGGTTGTTAGGGAGGTGAATGCAAGAGTTTTGGAAAGAGGGGCAAGTATGCAGTCTGTCGTAGATGAGAGAGCTTGGGAAATGAGTCAGTTGTTGTTCGCTGATGATACAGCGGTGGTGGCTGATTCATGTGAGAAACTGCAGAGGCTGGTTACTGAGTTTGGTAAAGTGTGTGAAAGAAGAAAGCTGAGAGTAAATGTGAATAAGATCAAGATTGTTAGGTACAGTAGGGTTGAGGGACAAGTCAATAGGGAGGTAAGTTTGAATGGAGAAAAACTGGAGGAAGTGAAGTGTTTTAGATATCTGGCAGTGGATTTGGCAGCGGATGGAACCATGGAAGCGGAAGTGAATCATAAGGTGAGGGAGGGGGCGAAAGCTCTCGGAGCGTTGAAGAATGTATGGAAGTCGAGAACATTATCTCGGAAAGCAATAATGGGTATGTTAGAAGGAATAGTAGTTCCAACAATGTTATATGGTTGCGAGGCGTAGGCTATAGATAGAGTTGTGCGGAGGAGGGTGGACGTGCTGGAAATGAGATGTTTGAGGACAATATGTGTTGTGAGGTGGTTTGATCGAGTAAGTAATTATAGGGTAAGAGAGATGTATGGTAATAAAAAGAGCGTGGTTGAGAGAGCAGAAGAGGGTGTTTTGAAGTGGTTTGGTCACATGGAGAGAACGAGTGAGGAAAGATTGACCAGGAGGATATATGTGTCAGAGGTGGAGGGAACGAGGAGAAGTGGGAGACCCAGTTGGAGGTGGGAAGATGGAGTGAAAAAGATTTTGAGTGATCGGGGCCTGAACATGCAGGAGGGTGAAAGGCGTGCAAGGAATAGAGTGAATTAGAACGATATGGTATACCGGGTCGACGTGCTGTCAATGGATTGAACCAGGGCATTTGAAGCGTCTGGGGTAAACCATATATATATATATATATATATATATATATATATATATATATATATATATATATATATATATAAAAGTGTGTGTGTGTGTGTGTGTGTGTGTGTGTGTGTGCCGTCGCAGCTAGCATATATATATTCATATATATATTCATATGAGTCCACGGGGAAAATGAAGCACGATAAGTTCCCAAGTGCACTTTCGTGTAATAATCACCTTATCAGGGGAGACACAAGAGAGAAATATGACAGTCAGTTGGTAAACACGAAGAGACGTAGCTAG
Organism: Panulirus ornatus; assembly: GCF_036320965.1. NCBI lineage: Eukaryota > Metazoa > Arthropoda > Malacostraca > Decapoda > Palinuridae > Panulirus > Panulirus ornatus. The sequence goes on from NC_092260.1 coordinate 7,623,067, forward strand.
GACGCATTTGGTACCAAATGCCGTCCTAGCTCTCTCTCTCTCTCTCTCTCTCTCTCTCTCTCTCTCTCTCTCTCTCTGTATATATATATATATATATATATATATATATATATATATATATATATATATATATATATATATATAGTTAATTACACACGTAGGAAATGGGGCTCCACGAGTGTAGAACTCGCCACCTGCAGTGTGCAAACAGGTGATTAAGAAATTATGTGGCAGACTGCTCCCCGCTTAATGATAGTTGATAGTTTGGTAAATATCACAGACGTAGTTATTTCAGAATTATATGAAAAGGTTTACCAAATGATGAAAACTGTTGTGGTATGGAGCCTGTAAAGATCTGTGTGATGTGGAGCCTGTAAAGATCTGTGTGATGTGGAGCCTGTAAAGATCTGTGTGATGTGGAGCCTGTAAAGATCTGTGTGATGTGGAGCCTGTAAAGATCTGTGTGATGTGGTGCCTGTAAAGATCTGTGTGATGTGGTGCCTGTAAAGATCTGTGTGATGTGGAGCCTGTAAAGATCTGTGTGATGCGGTGCCTGTAAAGATCTGTGTGATGCGGTGCCTGTAAAGATCTGTGTGATGCGGTGCCTGTAAAGATCTGTGTGATGTGGAGCCTGTAAAGATCTGTGTGATGTGGAGCCTGTAAAGATCTGTGTGATGTGGAGCCTGTAAAGATCTGTGTGATGTGGAGCCTGTAAAGATCTGTGTGATGTGGAGCCTGTAAAGATCTGTGTGATGTGGAGCCTGTAAAGATCTGTGTGATGTGGTGCCTGTAAAGATCTGTGTGATGTGGTGCCTGTAAAGATCTGTGTGATGTGGAGCCTGTAAAGATCTGTGTGATGCGGTGCCTGTAAAGATCTGTGTGATGCGGTGCCTGTAAAGATCTGTGTGGCGTGGTACCAGTAAAGATCTGTGTGGTGTGGTACCAGTAAAGATCTGTGTTGTGTGGTGCCAGTAAAGATCTGTGTGGTGTGGTACCAGTAAAGATCTGTGTTGTGTGGTGCCAGTAAAGATCTGTGTGGTGTGGTACCAGTAAAGATCTGTGTTGTGTGGTGCCAGTAAAGAGCTGTGTGGTGTGGCTCCAGTAAAGAGCTGTATGGTGTGGCTTCATTAAAGGGCTGTGTTGTGTGGTGCCAGTAAAGAGCTGTGTGGTGTGGCGCCAATAAAGAGCTGTGTGGTGTGGTGCCAATAAGGAGCAATGTGGTGTGGCTCCATTAAAGAGCGGTGTGGTGTGGCTCCATTAAAGAGCTGTGTGGTGTGGCGCTAGTAAAGAGTTGTGTGGTGTGGCGCCAATAAAGAGCTGTGTGATGTGGCGATAATAAAGAGCTATGTGGTGTGGTGCCAGTAAAGAGCTGTGTGGTGTGGTGCCAGTAAAGAGCTGTGTGGTGTGGTGCCAGTAAAGAGCTGTGTGGTGTGGTGCCAGTAAAGAGCTGTGTGGTGTGGTGCCAGTAAAGAGCTTTGTGGTGTGGTGCCAGTAAAGATCTGTGTGGTGTGGTGCCAGTAAAGAGCTGTGTTGTGTGGTGTCAGTAAAGAGCTGCGTGGTGTGGTGCCAGTAAAGAGCTGTGTGGTGTGGTGTCAGTAAAGAGCTGTGTGGTGTGGTGCCAGTAAAGAGCTGTGTGGTGTGGTGCCAGTAAAGAGCTGTGTTGTGTGGTGTCAGTAAAGAGCTGCGTGGTGTGGTGCCAGTAAAGAGCTGTGTGGTGTGGTGTCAGTAAAGAGCTGTGTTGTGTGGTGTCAGTAAAGAGCTGCGTGGTGTGGTGCCAGTAAAGAGCTGTGTGGTGTGGTGTCAGTAAAGAGCTGTGTTGTGTGGTGCCAGTAAAGAGCTGTGTTGTGTGGTGTCAGTAAAGAGCTGCGTGGTGTGGTGCCAGTAAAGAGCTGTGTAGTATGGTTCTAGTAAAGAGCTGTGTGGTGTTGTGCCAGTAAAGAGCTGTGTGGTGTGGTGCCAGTAAAGAGCTGTGTGGTGTGGTGTCAGTAAAGAGCTGTGTGGTGTGGTGTCAGTAAAGAGCTGTGTGGTGTGGTGCCAGTAAAGAGCTGTGTGGTGTGGTGTCAGTAAAGAGCTGTGTGGTGTGGTGCCAGTAAAGAGCTGTGTGGTGTGGTGCCAGTAAAGAGCTGTGTGGTGTGGCGCCAGTAAAGAGCTGTATGGTGTGGTGTCAGTAAAGAGCTGTGTGGTGTGGTGTCAGTAAAGAGCTGTGTGGTGTGGTGCCAGTAAAGAGCTGTGTGGTGTGGCGCCAGTAAAGAGCTGTGTCGTATGGTTCTAGTAAAGAGCTGTGTGGTGTTGTGCCAGTAAAGAGCTGTGTGGTGTGGTGCCAGTAAAGAGCTGTGTGATGTGGTGCCAGTAAAGAGCTGTGTGGTGTGGTGCCAGTAAAGAGCTGTGTGATGTGGTGCCAGTAAAGAGCTGTGTGGTGTGGTTAATATCTTGATACTTCCCTCATTTGCCACAGTAACTGGTGTCTTGACGTGGGTAGAACGTACAGCAAACGCACAAACAACGCAGGTCAGGTGTGAGGAATGTAAAGCGGTAGTGGAGTTCGGACAGTTGACTTATGGATCGAAGAATATTATCATTTTCCTTGAATACATTCGGAACCTCTTGAAGTATGACGGTACAGTCCTTGAGCAATCCGGTACGATCCTAGAGCACGATGGTGCGTTCCTAGAGCACGACGGTACCATCCTTGAGCTCGACGGTACGATCCTTGAGCAAGACGGTTCAGTCCTTGAGCACGTCGGTACGATCCTAGAGCACGACGGTACGATCCTTGAGTTGAATGCAAGGGTGTTGGAGAGAGGAGCAGGTCTGCTGTCTGGTTGGATGGGTGAAGGATGGGGGCTAGAGGTTGTTGTATGCTGATGACACAGCGATAGTGGCAGCTGATTTGTTAGAAAAATTGCAGAAGCTGGTGTCTCAGTCGGGGAGAGTGTATGAAAGGAGAAATTTGAGAGGAAATGTGAATGAAAGCAAAGGTTATAAGGTTTATCAGTGGAAAGGCACAAGTTAGTGGAAATATGAATAATGAGAACCTGGAGATAGCGGTGTGATTTAGATCCCATGGAGTAGGTATGGCAGTGACTGGAACTATGCAAGTTGAAGCGAACCATAGGGTAGGTGAGGGGGATAAGGTTATAGGCATATTGGGGAGTGTGTGGAAAGAGGTCAATGTCGGTGAGGGTAATAAAGTGTGTGTTTGATGGTATAGTAATTTCGACGGTGTTGTAGGGATGTGAGGCTTGGGACCTAGAAGAAAATATAAAGGAGAGGGTGAATATGTAGGGAATAGAATTGAGGACGATATGTGATATGAGGAGGGTTGATCGATTAAGAAATGATTGGGTAAGAGAAGTGTAGTAGGAAGAGGATTATGTATAAGAGGCCTGAAGAGGGTATGCTGAAATGGGTTGGAATTATGGAAAGGATGAGTGAGGACAGGATGATATGTCGAAAGTGGAGGAAAAAAGGAAAATTAGGAAGCCAAGGAGGAGGTTGAAGGATGGAGTAATTGACCCTTTGTGTGTTTGGGACCTGGACGTGCAGGAGAGTGTGAGGTGTGCAGGGATAAACTGGAACGATGTGTTATACAAGGGGCAACGTATGGTCAATGGGATGAGCCACAAATACGATATATATATATATATATATATATATATATATATATATATATATATATATATATATATATATATATATATATATATATATTTTATTTTATTTATCTTGCTTTGTCGCCTGTCTCCCGCGTTAGCGAGGTAGCGCAAGAAAACAGACAAAAGAATGGCCTAACCCACCCACATACACATATATATACATACACATCCACACACACACACACACACACACACACACATATATATATATGTATATATATATATATATATATATATATATATATATATATATATATATATATATATATATATATATATATTTTTTTTTTTTTTTTTTTTTCTTTTTTTTTTTGCTGTCGCTGTCTCCCGCGTTTGCGAGGTAGCGCAAGGAAACAGACGAAAGAAATGGCCCAACCCACCCCCATACACATGTATATACATACGTCCACACACGCAAATATACATACCTACACAGCTTTCCATGGTTTACCCCAGACGCTTCACATGCCCTGATTCAATCCACTGACAGCACGTCAACCCCGGTATACCACATCGCTCCAATTCACTCTATTCCTTGCCCTCCTTTCACCCTCCTGCATGTTCAGGCCCCGATCACACAAAATCTTTTTCACTCCATCTTTCCACCTCCAATTTGGTCTCCCACTTCTCCTCGTTCCCTCCACCTCCGACACATATATCCTCGTGGTCAATCTTTCCTCACTCATTCTCTCCATGTGCCCAAACCATTTCAAAACACCCTCTTCTGCTCTCTCAACCACGCTCTTTTTATTTCCACAGATCTCTCTTACCCTTACGTTACTTACTCGATCAAACCATCTCACACCACACATTGTCCTCAAACATCTCATTTCCAGCACATCCATCCTCCTGCGCACAACTCTATCCATAGCCCACGCCTCGCAACCATACAACATTGTTGGAACCACTATTCCTTCAAACATACCCATTTTGCTTTCCGAGATAATGTTCTCGACTTCCACACATTCTTCAAGGCTCCCAGGATTTTCGCCCCCTCCCACACCCTATGATCCACTTCCGCTTCCATGGTTCCATCCGCTGCCAGATCCACTCCCAGATATCTAAAACACTTTACTTCCTCCAGTTTTTCTCCATTCAAACTTACCTCCCAATTGACTTGACCCTCAACCCTACTGTACCTAATAACCTTGCTCTTATTCACATTTACTCTTAGCTCTCTTCTTTCACACACTTTACGAAACTCAGTCACCAGCTTCTGCAGTTTCTCACATGAATCAGCCACCAGCGCTGTATCATCAGCCAACAACAACTGACTCACTTCCCAAGCTCTCTCATCCCCAACAGACTTCATACCTGCCCCTCTTTCCAAAACTCTTGCATTTACCTCCCTAACAACCCCATCCATGAACAGATTAAACAACCATGGAGACATCACACACCCCTGCCGCAAACCTACATTCACTGAGAACCAATCACTTTCCTCTCTTCCTACACGTACACATGCCTTACATCCTCGATAAAAGTTTTTCACTGCTTCTAACAACTTGCATCCCACACCATATATTCTTAATACCTTCCACAGAGCATCTCTATCAGCTCTATCATATGCCTTCTCCAGATCCATAAATGCTACATACAAATCCATTTGCTTTTCTAAGTATTTCTCGCATACATTCTTCAAAGCAAACACCTGATCCACACATCCTCTACCACTTCTGAAACCACACTGCTCTTCCCCAATCTGATGCTCTGTACATGCCTTCACCCTCTCAATCAATACCCTCCCATATAATTTACCAGGAATACTCAACAAACTTATACCTCTGTAATTTGAGCACTCACTCTTATCCCCTTTGCCTTTGTACAATATATATATTGTTTAATTTGTTTATGGATGGGGTTGTTAGGGAGGTAAATGCAAGAGTTTTGGAAAGAGGGGCAGGTATGAAGTCTGTTGGGGATGAGAGAGCTTGGGAAGTGAGTCAGTTGTTGTTCGCTGATGATACAGCGCTGGTGGCTGATTCATGTGGGGGGCTGCAGGGGCTGGTGACTGAGTTTGGTGGGGTGTGTGGAAAGGGGGGGGGGGGGTTGGGAGTGGGTGTGAATGGAAGCAAGGTTATTAGGTACAGTAGGGTTGAGGGTCAAGTCAATTGGGAGGTGAGTTTGAATGGAGAAAAACTGGAGGAAGTGAAGTGTTTTAGATATCTGGGAGTGGATCTGGCAGCGGATGGAACCATGGAAGCGGAAGTGGATCATAGGGTGGGGGAGGGGGCGAAAATTCTGGGGGCCTTGAAGAATGTGTGGAAGTCGAGAACATTATCTCGGAAAGCAAAAATGGGTATGTTTGGTTGCGAGGCGTGGGCTATGGATAGAGTTGTGCGCAGGAGGATGGATGTGCTGGAAATGAGATGTTTGAGGACAATGTGTGGTGTGAGGTGGTTTGATCGAGTGAGTAACGTAAGGGTAAGAGAGATGTGTGGAAATAAAAAGAGCGTGGTTGAGAGAGCAGAAGAGGGTGTTTTGAAGTGGTTTGGGCACATGGAGAGAATGAGTGAGGAAAGATTGACCAAGAGGATATATGTGTCGGAGGTGGAGGGAACGAGAAGAGGGAGACCAAATTGGAGGTGGAAAGATGGAGTGAAAAAGATTTTGTGTGATCGGGGCCTGAACATGCAGGAGGGTGAAAGGAGGGCAAGGAATAGAGTGAATTGGAGCGATGTGGTATACCGGGGTTGACGTGCTGTCAGTGGATTGAATCAAGGCATGTGAAGCGTCTGGGGTAAACCATGGAAAGCTGTGTAGGTATGTATATTTGCGTGTGTGGACGTATGTATATACATGTGTATGGGGGGGGGGGGGTAGGGCCATTTCTTTCGTCTGTTTCCTTGCGCTACCTCGCAAACGCGGGAGACAGCGACAAAGTATAATAAATAAAAAAATAATATATATATATATATATATATATATATTTTTTTTTTTTTCTTTTTTTTTTTTTCATACTATTCGCCATTTCCCGCATTAGCGAGGTAGCATTATGAACAGAGGACTGAGCCTTTAAGGAAATATCCTCACTTGGCCCCCTTCTCTGTTCCTTTCTTTTGGAAAATTAAAAATGAGAGGGGAGGATTTCCAGCCCCCCGCTCCATATCCCTGGGGATAGGGGAGAAAGAATACTTCCCACGTATTCCCTGCGTGTCGTAGAAGGCGACTAAAAGGGGAGTTAGCGGGGGGCTGGAAATCCTCCCCTTTCTTGTTTTTTTTTTTTTAATTTTCCAAAGGAAGGAACAGAGAAGGGGGTAAGGTGAGGATATTCCCTCTAAGGCCCAGTTCTCTGTTCTTAACGCTACCTCGGTAACGCGGGAAATGGCAAATAGCATGAAAAAGAAAAAAAAAAAAAAAAAAATATATATATATATATATATATATATATATATATATATATATATATAGATATATATATGTATTTTCTTTTTTTTTCATACTATTCGCCATTTCCCGCGATAGCGAGGTAGCGTTAAGAACAGAGGACTGGGCCTTTGAGGGAATGTCCTCACTTGGCCCCCTTCTCTGTTCCTTCTTTTGGAAAATTGAAAAAAAAACGAGAGGGGAGAATTTCCAGCCCCCCGCTCCCTTCCCTTTTAGTCGCCTTCTACGGCACGCAGGGAATACGTGGGAAGTAATCTTTCTCCCCTATCCACAGGGATATATATATATATATATATATATATATATATATATATATATATATATATATATATATATATATATATATATAAACAAACTCTTAGCGTAAACACATTTTCATCTGACACAACAAATAGTAAATTCATAGGAGAAATCTATGATCGTAAATCAACCTTAAGAAAAATGTTTCTAGATCGTGGCTGTCCATTTCTTCTTTTTGCTAATCCTAAGGTGATGGCAACACTGCTTGCCTAGTTTACCAGCACAGCCTGTCCCCACACTGAATACGTCACAATGACATGGTAAAGTATTCATCGACCTCACTGAAGTCTTGACTTTGTCACAGTGAATATTGTCCATCACTCAAAATAACTCGCAGGTTTGCCCGGTTTGGTAACATCAATTTGTCTATTCTTGTAACACTGCAGGTCGTCCGCTCTCTGCAGGCGTAACACACGTTTGGCGTCTGTTTCTTGTCTAGCAACAATAATATCTCCGGTGATACACCCATATTTTCCATTATTGAATCAAAAATTGATTACTATGTTGGTACAGCCTATTCTGTTCATTAGTAGAATATCTGATGGTTACTGGAAATTATTGTGCCGGTCTAAAAAGCACAAAAATGATGTTTTTCTTCGAAACAAGACTGTGATAATTTTGCCAGTGTAGCTAATCTATCATACTGTTTTCTCGATTATTCATTTTGTTGGTTGTAGATGGTTTGCTTTCGCTGCATATTTTGTTTACCGAACTGATACGATAGATTTCTCTACCGTCGTTTGTTTGTTCGTTTCCTAGGCGTTCAATCAGTCAACTGCCAGAGTCATTAAAGCTATTGACTCGATCAAACTCCTTACATCCGCCAGCCGAAAAGTCTTGAACACCTTTACTGAGTGTTAAGAATAATTCTATGACCACATACACTCCACCTGCATATGTGGCCCTTGATCTGCTGACACGGTGTTGGGCTTATGGGCTATAAATTAGTGACTGTGGATGACCTTAAAAATTATCTGTAACACCTGAAGAAGGTTTCCAAATTTTTCCAATTGGTAGTTACACATGACTGTGGCAGCTTTAATGACCCTGGCAGCCGATAGGACTGAAACCAAAATACCCAACGAACCGTCAAAATGCCATACCTTTTCTTTCTTCGATGTCTTTTTCCTAAGGCAAATACCACAATTTAATAACACCATTTGCTTTCTTGATGTAGCTTTGATAAGGCAGCGAATATTTGTGCCCTAGAATTAGAAAATAAATTTGCTTTCAAATAAATTTACGACTTCCATTTCGAAGATGATTCATCCATTCTTCTAACACAATGACTTATCCACTTTGGTTACAACAATCTGACCACTGCTCTGGATACAAATCCCTTTGAAAAGCTTGATAACTGAGCTTTGGGAATCAGTGGTTCCATACTCCCTGGTACAACACATTCCTTAGTGGTCGCCATATACCTGCCGCCGCCCAGATATAATCAATACCCAGATTTCGGAGTTAATACATTAACTTATTCAATAATCACTGGCCAAGTCAAGGGCTTCATAATAAAGATAGAAAAGTATGACAGCTAATATAATCCTTGCAAGGTATCTATACTCTTGTCCCCTGAATATATTGTTGTACATACGAGAGATAACTTGTGATAGGCTACCCTCGTCGTCTGAAGCTAACCTAAGGGTGCAGAGAGACCGAGGAAGGCACTCACTTCAAATAGTAACAAAGCAGATCTAATCTTGATGGATCTTATCACTGACGCTTCACTTACTAAAAAATATTTCAGTTTTAAGTTCCTTCTTTTTATTCTTTTCCATCATCTTCATCTGTCTAATCACGGCTCAGGTATTGTTGGACTTGCAGGTGTCTCATAATTGATATGAATGTTCACACAGCGTCCAAGCCTGCTTAGGTGTTAGTCCTGGGGTTGTAAAGAGGAGCTCTTAGGATAAGTAGTGATATCACTTCTAGAACGGCAGGCAATGTTGGTAAATAGCTGGGCTTCTTTTGTTGTTAGCAAGGCCGACACACTCCCTTCAGGTGGATCTCATGCTGTGTCTGCTTAGCTTCTTTCAAACTTGACAACTTCAGAGTAACAAATATACCCAAACTTATATCTCTTCCGGTGAAACTGAACGAGGAAGCAGGTTGGGCTGGGCCTTATTGTAGCGTCCATATTAGGCCGCTACACTATCGTCCAACCTAGGCTTCCTCATATCGTCCAAGTTAGGCTGCCTTATATCGTCCAAGTTAGGCTGCTTCATACCGTCCACAAGGTTACCATGTTCATATTCATTTTAGTGATGAATAATGTAGTTCAGCCTGTAACCCGGAGTTCCGAGACCTATATCTCTTTATGCTATATACATATATAAAATTAAAGTCATATACGACGAGACGAGCCGAAGATATATATTTCGTTTTCTCAATTCATCCACTGCAAAACGTTATCTTGTAGATTATAACCACTTCAGCTGCAATTTATTACATCTCAGGAATATCCTTAATGCCCTGTGACCACCAATTAGCAAGGATTTGTGTCTGTTATTTCTCGAGACAAATCAAGACAACGCAATAACGTGCACGTCACCGTAATGTACATGCAGCACCGTCTTCGGTACCGTAATAGTAGTACTACAGGTCACCAGAATAGCTGGACACATAATTTCCAAAAAAATCATCTTTCACTCATACAGATGATTTGTGTGCAGGAAAACACACTGATGTACAGGTAGAAAATTCCTTACCTTACGATTTTCCTTCGGGAAGGGTGGAACCTGGAGACTTCACAATATCGACATATACACTCTCCCAAATCCACAAATTAATGGAAATATCTCTCTATCGGTGTTCTCCTCCCAACCTTCTGTAGTAACCTATTGATCGGCACGACGTGCCCGCCACCATGCGGCGCTTGCCACAACTACCGTCTGGCGCGTGGGTTTCGAAGTGTTTTTAAGTTACTTCTCATTATGAAACCCGGCAGCCTACGCCTCCTCTGGAAGGCACCTCAAGATCTGTCACAATAAGTGAGTGTATATGACGTAGAAATGATGAAGATTTCCAGTTCACGAGTCGAATAGTAATTTTGCAGAGTAAACACTGCCTTGAGCACCGAGATTATTTTTTCTCTTTCCTTAGTCCTCTTACGATTGTACAGATAACTGAATAATCGCTAGTGCAAAGGTAGTTGAGATATATAGCCGAGAGGAACATTTAAGATTGACTCAATATTTCATGAAATAAACTGGAAAGAGACGTGGATTGTTGGGAACTTCCTTTGCGTTGTCTTGCGACAAGGCAAGTGTGGGCGGAAAGGGCCGCCCGCCCCTGCTAGTGTACTGCTCTGAACTGCTGCAGACGCTCTTCCACAAGACTACCCCTTGGGTGTGTAAATACGGCCCTGGAGCAGGAGACTGCCATCTTAAGCAAGCCATTATGACCCTAGATCAAGGCAGTGCTTCCCTTGAACAAAAAAAAAGCTGCTCCACACTCAGTAGCAGTGACACGATGGAGTCCTTTCAAGTGAGAAGTTACTAGAGTATATATATATATATATATATATATATATATATATATATATATATATATATATATATATATATATATACATTTCATGGCAAAACTCGTCCAAATGCCTCTCTCTTCTCTTTCACTAATAATCTTACTTCTTCATCCCACCACTCACTACCTTTCTAATCTGCCCACCTCCCACGCTTTTCATGCCACAAGCATCTTTTGCGCATGCCATCACTGCTTCCCTAAATACATCCCATTCCTCCCCCACTCCCCTTACGTTCTTTGCTCTCACCTATTTCCATTGTGCACTTAGTCTCTCCTGGTACTTCCTCACACAAGTCTCCTTCCCAAGCTCACTTACTCTCACCACTCTCTTTACCCCAATATTTTCTCTTCTTTTCTGAAAACCTCTACAAATCTTCACCTTCGCCTCCACAAGATAATGATCAGACATTCCCTCCAGTTGCACCTCTCAGCACATTAACATCCAAAAGTCTTTCTTTCGCGCGCCTATCAATTAACACGTAATCCAATAATGGATTTGTATGTAACTTTTATGGATCTGGAGAGGGCATATGATAGAGTTGATAAAGATGCTCTATGGAAGGTATTAAGAATATATGGCGTGGGAGGCAAGTTGCTGGACGCAGTGAAAAGTTTTTATCGAGGATGTAAGGCTTGGGTACGAGTCGGAAGAGAGGAAAGTGATTGGTTCTCAGTGAATGTCGGTTTGCTGCAGGAGTGCGTGAAGTCTCCGTGGTTGTTTGATTTGTTTATGGATGGGGTTGTTAGGGAGGTGAATGCAAGAGTTTTGGAGTGAGGAGCAAGTATGCGGTCTGTTGTAGATAAGAGAGCTTGGGCAGTGAGTCAGTTGTTTGCTGATGATACAGCGCTGATGGCTGATTCAGATGAGAAACTGCAGAAGCTGGTGACTGAGTTTGGTAAAGTGTGTGAAAAAAGAAAGCCGAGGGTATATGTGAATAAGAACAAGGTTATTAGGTTCAGTAGGGTTGAGGGACAAGTCAACTGGGAGGTAAGTCTGAATGGACGAAAAGTGGAGTACGTGAAGCGTTTTAGATATCTAGGAATGGATTTAGCCGCGTATGGAACCATGGAAACGGAAGCAATTCACTGGGTGGGGGAGGGGACGAAGGTTCTGGGAGTCTTGAAGACTGTGTGGAAAGCGAGAACATTATCTCGGAGAGCAAAAATGGGTATGTTTGAAGGAATAGTGGTTCCAACAATGTTCTATGGTTGCGAGGCGTGGGCTATAGATAGGGTTGTGCGGAGGAGGGTGGATGTGTTGGAAATGAGATGTTTGAGGACAATATGTGGTGTGAAGTGGTTTGATCGAGTAAGTAATTAAAGGGTAAGAAAGATGTGTGGTAATGAAAAGAGTGTGGTTGAGAGAGCAGAAGAGAGTGTATTGAAGTGGTTTGGACACATGGAGAGAATGACGGAGGAAAGATTGACAAAGAGGATATATATGTCAGAGGTGGAGGGAACGAGGAGAAATGGAGACCAAATTGGAGGTGGAAGGATGGAGTGAAGATGATTTTGAGCAATCGGGGCCTAAACGTACAGTTGGGTGAAAGGCGTGCAAGGAATAGAGTGAATTGGAACGATGTGGAATATCGGGATCGACATGCTGTCACTGATATGAACCAGGGCGTGTGAAGCGTCTGGGGTAAACAATGGAAGGTTTTGTGGGGCCTAGATGTGGAAAGGGAGCTGTGGTTTCGGTGCATTACACGTGACAGTTAGAGACTGAGTGTGAACGAATGTGGATTTTGTTGTCTTTTCCTAGCGCTACCTCGCACGCGCGCGGAGGTAAGGGGGTGCCATGTTATGTGTGGCGGGGTGGCGACGAGAATGGATGAAGGCAGCAAGTATGAATATGTACATGTGTACATATGTTTATGTCTGTGTATGTATATGTATGTATAAGTTGAAATGTATAGGTAATTATATGTGCGTGTGTGGGCGTACATATATATATATATATATATATATATATATATATATATATATATATATATATATATATATATATATATATATATATTTTTTTTTTTTATACTTTGTCGCTGTCTCCCGCGTTTGCGAGGTAGCGCAAGGAAACAGACGAAAGAAATGGCCCACCCCCCCCCCATACACATGTACATACACACGTCCACACACGGAAATATACATACCTACACAGCTTTCCATGGTTTACCCCAGGACGCTTCACATGCCTTGATTCAATCCACTGACAGCACGTCAACCCCTGTATACCACATCGCTCCAATTCACTCTATTCCTTGCCCTCCTTTCACCCTCCTGCATGTTCAGGCCCCGATCACACAAAATCCTTTTCACTCCATCTTTCCACCTCCAATTTGGTCTCCCTCTTCTCCTCGTTCCCTCCACCTCCGACACATATATCCTCTTGGTCAATCTTTCCTCACTCATTCTCTCCATGTGCCCAAACCATTTCAAAACACCCTCTTCTGCTCTCTCAACCACGCTCTTTTTATTTCCACACATCTCTCTTACCCTTACGTTACTTACTCGATCAAACCACCTCACACCACACATTGTCCTCAAACATCTCATTTCCAGCACATCCATCCTCCTGCGCACAACTCTATCCATAGCCCACGCCTCGCAACCATACAACATTGTTGGAACTACTATTCCTTCAAACATACCCATTTTTGCTTTCCGGGATAATGTTCTCGACTTCCACACATTTTTCAAGGCTCCCAAAATTTTCGCCCCCTCCCCCACCCTATGATCCACTTCCGCTTCCATGGTTCCATCCGCTGACAGATCCACTCCCAGATATCTAAAACACTTCACTTCCTCCAGTTTTTCACCATTCAAACTCACCTCCCAATTGACTTGACCCTCAACCCTACTGTACCTAATAACCTTGCTCTTATTCACATTTACTCTTAACTTTCTTCTTCCACACACTTTACCAAACTCCGTCACCAGCTTCTGCAGTTTCTCACATGAATCCGCCACCAGCGCTGTATCATCAGCGAACAACAACTGACTCACCTCCCAAGCTCTCTCATCCCCAACAGACTTCATACTTGCCCCTCTTTCCAAGACTCTTGCATTTACCTCCCTAACAACCCCATCCATAAACAAATTAAACAACCATGGAGACATCACACACCCCTGCCGCAATCCTACATTCACTGAGAACCAATCACTTTCCTCTCTTCCTACACGTACACATGCCTTACATCCTCGATAAAAACTTTTCACTGCTTCTAACAACTTGCCTCCCACACCATATATTCTTAATACCTTCCACAGAGCATCTCTATCAACTCTGTCATATGCCTTCTCCAGATCCATAAATGCTACATACAAATCCATTTGCTTTTCTAAGTATTTCTCACATACATTCTTCAAAGCAAACACCTGATCCACACATCCTCTACCACTTCTGAAACCACACTGCTCTTCCCCAATCTGATGTCCGTGTATGTATATGTATGTATAAGTTGAAATGTATAGGTAATTATATGTGCGTGTGTGGGCACACATATATATATATATATATATATATATATATATATATATATATATATATATATATATATATATATATATTTTTTTTTTTTTTTTTTTCATACTATCCGCCATTTCCCGCGATAGCGAGGTAGCGTTAAGAACAGAGGACTGGGCCTTTGAGGGAACACCCTCTCCCCCCCCCCCCCCCTGCTCCTTCCTTTGGAAAATCAAAATAAAAAAATGAGAAAATAAAAAAATGAGAGGGGAGGACCTCCAGCCCCCCGCTCCCCCCCCCTTTTAGTCGCCTTCTACGACACGCAAGGAATACGTGGGAAGCATTCCCTCTCCCCCATCCCCAGGGATAATATATATATATATATATATATATATATATATATATATATATATATATATATATATATATATATATATATATATATATATATATACTTACTCACACCGCTCTCTTCACCCCAACAGTCTCTCTTCTTTTCTGAAAACCTCTACAATTCTTCACCTACGCCTCCACAAGATAATGATCAAATATCCCTCCAGTTGCACATCTCAGCACATTAACTTCCAAAAGTCTCTCTTTCACACGCCTATCAATTAACATGTAATCCAATAACGCTCTCTGACCGTCTCTCCTACTTACATACGTACACTTACATAAACATGCGTATATCTCTCTTTTTGAACCAAGTATTCCCAATCACCGGTCCTTTTTAGGCAAAGAAATGTACAAGCTCTTCTCCATTTCCAGCACTGAACACGCCATGTACGCCAATTATACCCTCAATTGCCACATTACTAACCTTTGCATTTAAATTACCCATCACTATGACCTGGTCTCTTACATCAAAGCTGCTAACGCACTCACTCACTCACTCTCATGATCTTTCTTCTCATGACCAGGTGCACAGGCACCAATATTTACCCATCTCTCTCCATCCACTTTCAGTTTTACCCACATCAATCCAGAGTTTACTTTCTTACACTATCACATACTCCCACAACTGCTTCAGGAGTAGTGTTACTCCTTCCCTTGCTCTTGTCCTTTCACTAACCCCTGACTTTACTCCCAAGACATTTCCAACCACACTTTCCCTTTACCCTTGAGCTTCGTTTCACTCAGAGCCAAAATATCCAGGTTCCTTTCCTCAAACATACTACCTATCTCTCCTTTTTTTCTCATCTTTGTTACATCCACACACATTTAGACACCCTAATCCGAGCCTTCGAGCAGGATGAGCATTCCCCGCGTGACTCCTGTTTCCCCTTTTAGAAAGTTGAAATACAAGGAGGGGAGGATATATATTCAAGCAAACTGGGGACTGATATAAAATTATCACTAATGGGAGACCTAGATGATTTTTGGTATCAAGGAGAAGTTTGATCTTGACTCTGTTAAATGATTTCTTAGCCGTCTTAAGAGATTCATGAATGAAGGATCTAAGATACTTTAACTTGGATCGAATAGAATCCAAAAGGATTCTGCAAATCGACTCTTGGGCATCTAGGTAATGCCCATATATCAGAACTGGTAATGTTTACATGTCAGTCATTCTAAATTTTATCATTGCTCGCCCGAGAGTCGAATCCTGGCTACCGAGAACAGTAGGAGGTTCATTGGTACGCAGTAACCCCCTCCTCCCTTTTAAACCAGGTATTCCCTGTCACCAGTCCATTGTCACCACATATCTCCATACATTGCTTAACATTTCCATTCACATCACTGGGTACCATATCCCCATCATATATACCATCAACTGCCGCTTCATCCAAACTAGCTGGTCCTACACGTTCAACTGCAGACAAACTTATTCAGTTTCTCCCAAAACACTCACCTCTCTTCCTCACTTCTCTCATTACCGGTTGCCTAAAAAGATCACTACAATCATCCACCTTTCTTAATCCACCTTCATTTTCACCCACGTCACTTCCTCATACTCTTCACACATTCCAACAACTCTTTCTAAAGCAGAAGTGTCTCCCTCTCCTTTGCTCTCGCCTCAACACGAACTCCAAACTTAGGACAACCCGAAACCATTTTTCCCATTCCCCTTGAGCATAGTTTCACTCAGAGCCAGAACATCCATGTTCCTCTCCCCAGACATCCTACCCGTCTCACCCCTGCTCTCTTGACTTAATTACATCCACGCTCATTCAGTCTTTCCAGCCTAGGCTAGCGAGTGGGATGAGCTTACGTGGCTCGAATCCTCCTTCTATTCCAACTTTTGGAAATTGAAATACAAGGTGGTGAGGATCTCCAGCTTCCCGCTCCCTCCGCTTCTAGTGTGTGGCATATGTTATCACATGTTATAGATTTATGTACATATCACCGTAGTACCTTGTGTGTCCACTACGTGTGAAACCTTCCAAAGGTGTTAGCAGGTTGCTCCTTGGTCGCCTGTCACCAGTCAGTTGACGTGATAACCCAAAGATGATCACAGAAAACGTGATATGAGATGGTTAAGTTCAGAAACAAATCGTTATGTAATGGTCTTAGTCTCTGGTTATCATTCAAATGATCCCGTGTTCGATCCCAGGGCACTCAGCGGTGAAAAGTTCACAGACACACACACAGACACACACACACACACATATATATATATATATATATATATATATATATATATATATATATATATATATATATATATATGTATATATTCTTTCTTTCAAACTATTCGCCATTTCCCGCGTTAGCAAGGTAGCGTTAAGAACAGAGGACTGGGCTTCTGAGGGAATATCCTCACCTGGCTTCCTTCTCTGTTCCTTCTTTTGGATAATAATAAAAAAAAAAACGAGAGGGGAGGATTTCCAGCCCCCCGCTCCCTCCCCTTTTAGTCGCCTTCTACGACACGCAGGGAATACGTGGGAAGTACTCTTTCTCCCCTATCCCCAGGGATATATATATATATATATATATATATATATATATATATATATATTGGTAGCAGCTATTCTTGTAAATTTATAAAGAAGCAGATTTTTCCGTAAGACTCTGAATTTTTCAAGTTGTCTCATATCTCTTTTCACATGACTAAGGAAGTGGTCATGGCGTTTAGATATGAATGCGTCAAATCATCTTCAGGAGCTTGAGCAGAGGCCAGTGGAGCAGGTGGGAATGATTGCGGGTGGCAGAGTTTGGCTGGATGGTACTTATGGGCGGATAAACGCATATCGCTGCGTGTTTATTGGTTGTAACGCAGTGCTGGGGCATGTAGTTGTAGTAATCAGTCTTGACCCGTGTTTTGGATGTTGATTTCTGGTCGTTGTGTGGGCGTCTTTTGCACGTCGTAGTATCCTTACAGATTTACCATTTGTCTTTCTTGTCATCAAGAGGTGAACGATTGGAATAACTTGAGTTATGAGACAATGAATATGAACTGCATGTAGAGGCTTAAAATGTTGTACGGCAGTAAAGAAAGGTCAGAAGATGACGCCCCACGAGTGTAAAACTCCCTTTCCGTATAGTACACTTAATCACACACACACACACACACACACACACACACACACACACACACACGGGCATCCGTAGTGTAGTGGTTAGCGTGCCAATCATGAGTCACCACGGGCCAGCCAGGAGGCGGTCCTGCCTGAGTTCGAATCCTGGGCGTGGTAATCGACCTACACTCAGACTGGATGTTCAACCTCTCTTCGGATCTGGTCGATGAATGGATACCTGGCTTAGGCTGATGTGTGTGTGTGTGTGTGTGTGTGTGTGTGTGTGTGTGTGTGTGTGTGTGTACATGCATTGTAAAAGCCATGGTACACATATGCAAGGTTAGGATGCGGGACGACACGAGTGTAAAACTCTCTCCCCGTAACATATTATTAGTTAATCACACAAACTGATGTGTTCCTTAGACTCAGTTTAGCTTATTCATGATTTTGAGGATCGTTATTCCAGTAGGACTATTATGTACAAGTGGGGAGGAATTGAGTGTAAAGGAGCCTTTGTGTGATATAAATACAGGACATTAAGTCTGATTGTGCCGTTTCTTTGAGTTCCAGTGACACTGGGAGCGGGAAGACGTTAGTTTTCGAATCGAACGCCGAGTGTTGCCACTCTCAGCAAAGCAAAAGTTTAGAGATACACTGTAAATAAAGGATATCCCAGCAACAGATATTGTGAGTGGCTGACGTGGGAGAAGCGAGCAAACGAGATTAAGAATTGGCCGAAAGAGAAACGCCAGTGTAATTGGTCGACAGAGAAACGCCAGTGTAATTGGCAACATCTTGTGTATTAGTTCACGATTCGAAACGTACGCGTATCTTCATCACAGCCTAGCCATGGACCAGAATCTCTTAACAATACCAGTGCAGTTGATGTAATGGGAAAAGTAGTTGAAAAATACTGGGATTAATAACTGGGTTGTCCATCTAACAAGGTTAGCCCCAAAAGCTAATAAATTTCAGGAAAAATGGGTGAACTTGGCTTCGTCTAAGCTCTAAGGGGTTGAAAACGATCTGGTACAATAAAGATAGTATGTTGATTATAAATCAAAGGAACAAAATAAGATTGATATCTAAGAAAAGATAATCAAAAGATACCTCATGCCAGTGTTTCTGAAATCAGTATATTGCCAAATGACAGCTGTAACGTACATTGATTTGAACAGAAATAAGAATTAAATGAATTATATGAATCATATAAATCATGTTCATCGAAGGTCTGTGGCTGTTGTCAGTCTTGGAAACCATATGCCTATGGAACAGCACGAAGCCCTTACACAACTTCTTTTGTCCCGACGAAACTCGTAACAAGGAGACAGAATCCCAAGATTCCTTTTGTCAAAGGAAGGAGTGCAAATGACTGGGAGATGTATAAAAGAAAGCGGCAGGAGGTCAAGAGGAAAGTTCAAGGGTTGAAAAAGAGGGCAAATGAGAATTGGTGACCGAAATGATTTGCAGAACCTCCTCAGAACGCCATCCCCTGCCACTCTCTCTCTCTCTCTCTCAGGCTCCACCCTAGCAGGACGATCCCTGCCCAACAGCTTCCTACAATAGTGCCCGCTCCTGCCCCACCTCCTCCGAATGGACGGATCCTTGGATGACAGGTGGTTCGAACACCAATGTTGCCATTCTTGTCAGACCCGACCACTGCTCCAGTCAACCCTTAGCCCCAAACCCCACCTCCGACTCCGACACCGGTCTCTCTCTAAAGCCTTCTCTATCTCAGGTTGATGAGTCTAGACAACATTTTACACATAGCTCCCTCAGGGAATCAAGTATCAAGACCCTCGACACAGTCAACCGTTCGTAGAGGAAGCTGTGAAACGAGAACAGCAGACAGCTTTCATTTCACAGATCCTCAGCAACCGTCAGTCTATCACTGTCGTGACAACTCGTCTCCTCCCCCGCAACCTGCTCCTCTTGTGATGGCTGACCCATTCTATGGACCCATGTTCGGTGGGTCACACTCCGCTCCAACCCCGGCTCCGTGCTTGAGTCCTTCTGTAGGGGTCCCGCCGCCTTTCACTAGGGTCCACAGCCTATCCCTCCATGTTGGCCACTTCTCCTCGGACTCTCACAGCTCCCGACTCAGCTTCTGTCATCCGCTTCACATATACCATCCTCAGCTGGAACATGGCCTGAGTTGTGACCCGTCCAACACATCTCATCCAGGATGGACCATCGGGGTGTAGCGGTTTTGCATTCATGGGCCGCCTGGGGTCAAGATTATAGGTTCGTTTCTGGATGCGGCATTCGATCCATAGTCAACCCGGCTGTTCATCTTCTCCAAGGGGTTTGTCGAGAAATTGAGTACCTGAATAAAAGCAATGTTATTAGTTACAGTAGGGTTAAGGGACAAGTCAATTGGGAGGTAAGTTTGAATGGAGAAAAACAGGAGGAAGTGAAGTGTTTTAGATATCTGGGAGTGGATTTGGCAGCGGATGGAACCATGAAAGCGGAAGTGAGTCACAGGGTGGGGGAGGGGGCGAAAGTTTTGGGAGCGTTGAAAAATGCGTGGAAGGTGAGAACATTATCTCGGAAAGCTAAAATATATATATTGTCTTGGACTATCGCATGTTTACCAAATGGCGTCCTAGCTACGTCTCTAAGTTGTATATCAACTGACTGTGGTATTTCTCTCTTGTGTCTCCCCTGATGATGTGATTATTATACGAAAATGCACTTGGGAACTTATCGTGTTTCATTTTCCCCGTGGACTCATAGGAATATATATATATATATATATATATATATATATATATATATATATATATATATATATATATATATTTTTTTTTTTTTTTTTTTTTTGCTTTGTCGCTGTCTCCCGCGTTTGCGAGGTAGCGCAAGGAAACAGACGAAAGAAATGGCCCAACCCACCCCCATACACATGTATATACATACGTCCACACACGCAAATATACATACCTACACAGCTTTCCATGGTTTACCCCAGACGCTTCACATGCCCCGATTCAATCCACTGACAGCACGTCAACCCCGGTATACCACATCGCTCCAATTCACTCTATTCCTTGCCCTCCTTTCACCCTCCTGCATGTTCAGGCCCCGATCACACAAAATCTTTTTCACTCCATCTTTCCACCTCCAATTTGGTCTCCCTCTTCTCCTCGTTCCCTCCACCTCCGACACATATATCCTCTTGGTCAATCTTTCCTCACTCATTCTCTCCATGTGCCCAAACCATTTCAAAACACCCTCTTCTGCTCTCTCAACCACGCTCTTTTTATTTCCACACATCTCTCTTACCCTTACGTTACTTACTCGATCAAACCACCTCACACCACACATTGTCCTCAAACATCTCATTTCCAGCACATCCATCCTCCTGCGCACAACTCTATCCATAGTCCACGCCTCGCAACCATACAACATTGTTGGAACCACTATTCCTTCAAACATACCCATTTTTGCTTTCCGAGATAATGTTCTCGACTTCCACACATTCTTCAAGGCTCCCAGGATTTTCGCCCCCTCCCCCACCCTATGATC
This sequence comes from Panulirus ornatus, assembly GCF_036320965.1. Taxonomy (NCBI): domain Eukaryota; kingdom Metazoa; phylum Arthropoda; class Malacostraca; order Decapoda; family Palinuridae; genus Panulirus; species Panulirus ornatus. The sequence continues at coordinate 7,644,384 of NC_092260.1, forward strand.
CACTTCCGCTTCCATGGTTCCATCCGCTGCCAGATCCACTCCTAGATATCTAAAACACTTCACTTCCTCCAGTTTTGCTCCATTCAAACTCACCTCCCAATTGACTTGACCCTCAACCCTACTGTACCTAATAACCTTGCTCTTATTCACATTTACTCTTAACTTTCTTCTTTCACACACTTTACCAAACTCAGTCACCAGCTTCTGCAGTTTCTCACATGAATCAGCCACCAGCGCTGTATCATCAGCGAACAACAACTGACTCACTTCCCAAGCTCTCTCATCCCCAACAGACTTCATATATATATATATATATATATATATATATATATATATATATTTTTTTTTTTTTTTGTTGTTGTTGTTGTTGCTGTCTCCCGCGTTTGCGAGGTAGCGCAAGGAAACAGACGAAAGAAAGGGCCCAACCCACCCCCATACACATGTATATACATACGTCCACACACGCAAATATACATACCTACACAGCTTTCCATGGTTTACCCCAGACGCTTCACATGCCCTGATTCAATCCACTGACAGCACGTCAACCCCGGTATACCACATCGATCCAATTCACTCTATTCCTTGCCCTCCTTTCACCCTCCTGCATGTTCAGGCCCCGATCACACAAAATCTTTTTCACTCCATCTTTCCACCTCCAATTTGGTCTCCCACTTCTCCTCGTTCCCTCCACTTCCGACACATATATCCTCTTGGTCAATCTTTCCTCACTCATTCTCTCCATGTGCCCAAACCATTTCAAAACACCCTCTTCTGCTCTCTCAACCACGCTCTTTTTATTTCCACACATCTCTCTTACCCTTACGTTACTTACTCGATCAAACCACCTCACACCACACATTGTCCTCAAACATCTCATTTCCAGCACATCCATCCTCCTGCGCACAACTCTATCCATAGCCCACGCCTCGCAACCATACAACATTGTTGGAACCACTATTCCTTCAAACATACCCATTTTTGCTTTCCGAGATAATGTTCTCGACTTCCACACATTCTTCAAGGCTCCCAGGATTTTCGCCCCCTCCCCCACCCCATGATCCACTTCCGCTTCCATGGTTCCATCCGCTGCCAGATCCACTCCCAGATATCTAAAACACTTTACTTCCTCCAGTTTTTCTCCATTCAAACTTACCTCCCAATTGACTTGACCCTCAACCCTACTGTACCTAATAACCTTGCTCTTATTCACATTTACTCTTAACTTTCTTCTTTCACACACTTTACCAAACTCAGTCACCAGCTTCTGCAGTTTCTCATATATATATATATATATATATATATATATATATATATATATATATATATATATATATATATATATATATATATATATGTGTGTATGTGTGTGTGTGTGTGTGTGTGTGTGTGTGTATAGCATAAAGGAAATGGCCTTGATGACGTCATTCATTTGCGCCGTGCAGTTAACATAGAAAGAAAAAAGTCTTCATCATGAAACAAATGCTTGACTCCATCTGTTCCCATCTGTCTGGACACATAGCCTGCCTCACCCCCAAGGTCTGTGGAGATTGCAACGGCCTCACGATGCTGGAAAGGACTTCCATCTCCCCCTCTTCCTCCGTCTTCTTCTCCTTCCCTCACACCAGTCCTCCATCTCTTGAATTTCTCCCCATCTTAGTAACACTCCCAGGCCTTATTCCCCGAGTGGGTAAGGAAGGAGACCTTAGCAATACGTGAGTTCACTGGGCGGTTTTATTACTTTTATTTACTACTTGGACCAAGTGCGCGCCACCCTGATGATGCTTCCTTATAATCTACTCACCCAAGTGAGACCCCTTCCCCAACCTCCTTCCTCATGCCGATGACCTTCTCCATCGCCTTGATCTCCCCAGTCACCTTCTTATTCTGTCTGATGCTAATGGATCTCGTCTGCCATCTTTCACATCGAATGCGCTTTAGTTAGTTTGCTTCAGTTAGTGGTCATCTGGCAGTTTCCTCCTCTTGGACTTCCTCTTATACTTGTCCTCCGAAGTCCGTCTCTTCGGCCCCTTCGGTATACCATTACCCAGAGAGGGTCCACGGATTTACTTCCTCAGCCGGTTCCCTTGTGATAAATCGGTCTCCTTGGAGTCCTACAGTGAGGCGTGCGTTGCTATTTTCAGTCCACAGGTGAAATTTCGTAAGCCGTCTTCTCAGCCCCGTTGTACTAAGGCCTAGGACTTATTGGTGTCGTTTATATGATTAAAGAAGGTTCTATGAAATGACCAGAGACCTTCACCAAGTCTTATTAGGATTTGCAGACCCTAGAGGCCTTCGGGGGAAGGAGGGGGTTCAGAAAAATTATACATGTTTTCTACAAATGGAAAAGATTAAGAAGAGACCAGGTTCCTCTGTTGCTAGGTTTCGCCTCTACTCCAGGATGGGTTTGAGGGAAGGTCAATGCTCGACGTTCTGTACGTCCTGGCCAGTTGGCGCACCCAGACCTTGGCCGTCGCGCTACCTCCCTCATGGGTCACTAGACTGTAGCTACTTCCCCAGCCTCTCTGACCTATTCCCTTCAATGGGCCGTCCAGCGGCGAGCTGCGGAATCTCGAGCTGTTGTTTCCCCGGGCGCTCGATGAGCAGGCACCGACGGATGCTTCATTAACTCAGAAAGAATTGAACGTGGCCAGGAAGGCTGGAAAGGACACCTGGTGATGATGGCTATACTTACTCAGTCCTGAATGTCTGCACCTCTGATTCCTAATCATTCCTTTTTTATATGTCTTACAACTGCTTCGTATATGACTGGAATCCTTCCTGATAACTGGAAACTGCTTGTCTAGTCCCTGTCTCGCCTCATGAGTCTCCTTTTTACCCGGTTGTAAGATGATGGAACTGATCCTCTTAGCCAGCAGCATTATACTATAGATCCTCTCACACGTACTGGTTATGGCTTCATTGCTGGTAGAGTACGGCTTATTTCACGGCTGCCTTCTCCTGGAACAAGAGGGCAAAGGTATCCATCTCTTTCTACAGAAAGAAAGCCTTTGACACAGCTTAGTCTGAGATCTTTTCCTAGAGCTGTAAAGCTTGGAGTGAAAGCAAGACTTGATACGATGGTGACGGTCCTACCTCACCAGCAGGAGGGTGAGAGTTCGGTAGTTCACCTCACATGTTAGAGATTTTGCTTTGTGAACTCAGCCGGGAGGGCTTTCTCGGCCCTACACGATTCAGTGTCCAGATGTATTCCATTGCTACTCCACCATTGCTACTCCACCAAGGCCATCAGGTATCCTACACTCTGGGTTTTGTTGATGATGTGCTGCTACAGAAGATGTTAGAGAAGATGTGAGCAGCTCACGTCTCGAGATACAGGAGCGTCTGTCATTTGAATCTTGGCCGACATAAGACCCAAGCTGTGTGGCCAGGAAGGAAACAGTCTCTCCGATTACCATGAATAGTGTCCCCTGCAGTGGGTCACTCCGGCCAGACATCTTGCTATACATGTCAACAGCATGAGGACTTAAGATCCTCCTCACAATGTATTAATCTCCTGACAGGTCCTATATTGACCATGCTCTCTCTCTCTCTCTCTCTCTCTCTCTCTCTCTCTCTCTCTCTCTCTCTCTCTCTCTCTCTCTCTAAGCCTGACCTTACTGCCCCAGCGTCAAAACTTCTGGAGGAGGTGGTACTAACAACACAGAGCCGCCAGGATAACTCAAGGTCATATCAGCAGCAGCGTCGGCTATCAGCAAGGTCATCACTTCTCCTTGCCCAGTGAACACCTTACCATCACCACATGATATTCCAGAGACGACCTTGACCAACGTTTCTCTCAGGCAGACCGACGACCCTGAGGCTTGGGTGTTCCCTCTATTTACACGTCAATAGTACCTTCATACTCTGTCCTCATCCACATCCTTGCGTGTCGATCAACACACTCTTGTCGCAGCTGTTGGTCTCATACAGGACATGGTTGACAGTGATATACCATTGCAACCAGTCCTTCCCTCTGTTGTGTACCTCTCGTACTAGTTGCTAAGCCAGGCGGATCACTTCTCCAAGTTACTGACCACAGATTTTTGAAGGTAATGCCTGTACCAGACAGACAGTCCATCAGTGCTTTGGTAGATTTGGTGTAGATCTCCTGCCAACAATAGGGAAGGATAATTCGTATGTTCTCCCTTACCGATCTCCCTCAAGATTCTGGTAGATTGACGTATTACCCTTCAGTAGATAGTAGGCTACATTTCCAATCCATGAAAGCCTTTGCATAGCCGAGGGATTATAGTATGTACGCTCCCATACCCTCCCCTAGACGTATGGTCACCGTCTTTATGGTAATGTTACGTGGCACCCTCAAGGTAGACCCCCATGACCTGATCGTTATGCCTGAGTCCCTCTCTGATGACTTTGAAAATGTACGCCAAGCTTTTGAGAGACTAACTTAAGTTGGTGAGTGGCCCCAGACCACCAAATGCACTTCTTAAAGAAATAACAAAACTTCTTATATCATACACTTGATGCTCAGGATACTGACTCCTGTGATGACAAAAGCTGTGAGAGAGTTTGCTCTTCCTAGACCTACAGAGGATGTAAGATCCCTTCATGGTCTTGTTGGATTTCACCGTCATTTCGTTCGTAATTCTGCAAAGGTTGCCGATCCCTTAACTACCCAACTTAAAAAACGCGTCCCTTCTCTTTGGACAGAACTCCAGCAGACATCCACTTAAACCTTTGTTCCCGCCTCTTTCTTACGTTTCCCCGACTTCTCTGAATCATTCCCTCTACCTTCTGACGTCTCCACCCAAATGTTCGGAGTGGTCTTCGTGTGTAGAGGGACACACGTCAGCGGCTGCATCCCGTTGCATACGCAGGCAGTTGCATTCTTCCCCAGCAAGAACAGAATTACTCGGCGACAGATCTCGAAGTCATTTGCAGTCATCTGGGCCCTGGAACATTCCCGTGACCTCATATAAGGATTTCCACCCTCTCCTGCACCTTTTGAAAGAGGAAGACTCTACAGGGTAAGCAGGCCAGCTGGTTCCTCACAAGGCAAGAGTACCTGTGTTGTGGTAAAGCCAACGCTGCAGCAGGTGCTTCTAAGTCGTCAAGACGCCTGTCTCTTGTTCCTCAAGTTCTGGTGGATGGTCATGAGCCCTTCTACACTGCCCTGCCTGAAAAGGCTTCAGCTCTTCGTCAAACTCGATTTCAGTACTCTTGGCCCCAGATGGCTGAGGGTATTTGTACTTATGTGGGTCAATGGCTGTCTAATGCATCGTATAAAGGCACTTTGAATACTCTCTTATCTAAAACCACTTTGAATGCTCCTACCCAAAGGCGCTTCGAATGCTCCTATACCCATGTTGATCCCTGACGTCCCGTATCTCCCTTGAAAAATTATTTCTATTGATATTTCGTATGGATTCATATCTAAAGTGTCAAGATTGTTTTTCCTTCGAACTGGCTTCCATAACTGACAAGTCAGCGGAGTCTGTTGCTCTAGCTTTTCAGGAAAGACATAATTTGCCGACTCTACTCCTCTCAGACAGTGGATCGGAGTTCAAGACCTCAGGTCTCACTGTTGTCTTAAACTTTATACCTGATGAGGCAAGGCTAGAGCGCGGCGCCGTGCTAGTAATGTGCTACACAACTCCGAAATTCTAGGTTCTTGAAATGCAATGCACTGCATTTTTTAGTTTAACAGAACCTCTTGGGACAAAGACATCCCCAATGTTTAATCTACTTTAAATTCCGCCGTGGTTCAGTCGACTGTCTCCCTCATCATACAATGGCAAAGGTTAGTCTTCACCATAAGACAAGCGAAAGTCATTCCAGTTACTCCGCGCTCCGCCGAGACCTGCGTATAGTGTTGATGTTTTTGTTAAGAAAGATTTGCTCGTGCTCGAAGCGTCGGTCTGGTGACTCGTAAACAGTCACATATTTTAATCTCCCAGATGTTGTCGTGTTAGGGGAAATCGGCTCGTCTTATACACAACCAAGCAGGATAACTGGCCATGCTGCTGAAACACAGCACCCCGGGTCGTGCGCCTAAACTCAAGTCCCTAGAATATATGGTCCTTATCGAGCGCCCGACAATAGTAACTATGGGAGCGCCAAGCGTTTATGTCTCCGGGGCTCGTTAGATGCGCACGGCGCGCCGCAGCTGTTCACCTTGCTGGCCTCAATGTCCTCCAGACCTCTGAACTAACTTTACCTTCCCTGAGCCTGACGCTCCTTCCTCCTGCGCTTGACCTGGCCTCGACCTTGTCTCCCGACCCTCACTCTTCTGCAGGATACATTGTTTGGTCGTGAGGATTGTCGCCCGTTTAGTGCCACACGGGCCTTTGCCCTTGGCGGCCCGTCCAGTGTTGACGGCCTGAACTCTTTGCTCCAACTCCACCTGACGGTTGAGGCACAACAGGCGGAGGGCCCCACCCCACACTACACACACACACACACACACACACACACACACACTGTTGCCGCAGCTTTGGCACCTGGATGTGTTCACGTTCTGCCTGTCAATGTAAAACTCACGACCTGAGTCGGAAGGAAAATTCTCGAACCTCCTCACTCAGGATATCTTTCTTCCCAACCTAACTGGAATATATATATCATTCCTGTACTCTGGTCGTGTCTCCATGTTCAAATACTCAGTCCCTCTCTAAGCCTTGGTTACGTGATCTTCACGTCAGTGACTACCAAATTACCTTACGTGCTCATTCCCGGTGAATGTGATTTCTGAAAGTTGTTTTACGAGTTGTTTTAAAGGGCTAAGATGTGTATATATATATTGTGCAATGAAAGAGAAAAAGCTTATCTTTAACTGGTCATATTTCGTGTTATTTGACGTGTGATTTTTCAGTCACGTAACATTTCACCAAGTTTCAAATCATGTTGACTCGCTTCACACCAGTTTGAGCCATTGTATTGTATCCATATTTCTTGATGAGGGCGATATTAATCATCTTTATCTACAATTTCCAGACATCTTGCTGTACAAGTCAACAGCATGGGGACTTAAGATCCTCCTCACAATGTATTAATCTCCTGACAGGTCCTGTATTGAACATTCTCTCTCTCTCTCTCTCTCTCTCTCTCTCTCTCTCTCTCTCTAAGCCTGACCCACATATTCCCTGTGTGTCGTAGAAGGCGACTAAAAGGGGAGGGGGGGGGGGGGGGCTGGAAATCCTCCCCTCTCGTTTTTGATTTTCCAAAAGAAGGAACAGAGAAGGGGGCCAAGTGAGGATTTCCCTCAAAGGCTCAGTCCTCTGTTCTTAACTCTACCTCGCTAACGCGGGAGTTGGCGAATAGTATGAAAAAAAAAGAAATCCATTGCTGTCAATGGACTGAACCAGGGCATGTGAAGCGTCTGGGGTAAACCATGGAAAGTTGTGTGGGGTCTGGATGTGGAAAGGGAGCTGTGGTTTCGGTGCATTATTACATGACAGCTAGAGATTGAATGTAAACGAATGGGGCCTTTGTTGTCTTCCTAGCGCTACCTCGCGCACATTTGGGGGGGAGGGGGTGGTTATTTTCATGTATACATATGTGTGTATATATATATATATATATGAATACATTGAGATGTATAGGTATGTATATATTGCGTGTGTGGATGTGTATGTATACACATGTGCATGTGGGTGGGTTGGGGCATTCTTTCTTCTGTATCCTTGCGCTACCTCGCTAACGCGGGAGACAGCGACAAAGCAAAATGAAATAATAAAATGATATATATATATATATATATATATATATATATATATATATATATATATATATATATATATATATATATGGTGATATATTCACTGGTAATATAAAACTATTGTTGCATGTGTACTGAAAGCATTTTATGACAAACCAGCAGCCAAGAAATCAGGCATCATATAATTTTCATTAAGATAACAATTTAGTGTTGTTATTGTGCTATTGACAATTTTTATCTCGGTGTGATTCATTCTTGAAAAATTTTATTTACAGTTATGATATTTGTTTCCAGTTTGAATATTTATAGATGAAAAACATTATTTTCAACATCTAATGTATTTACACCTTTTAATTTTAGTCTGTGGGGCTTGGATGTGGATAGGTAGTTGTGGTTTTGGTGCATTACACATGACAGCTAGAGACTGAGTATGAACGAATGTGGCCTTTTTTGTCTGTTTTCCTGGCGCTGCTGCACTAAAGCAGGGGGTGGCGATGCTGTTTTCTTTGGGGTGGGTTGGTACCAGGAATGGATGAGGGCGAGCAAATATGAAAATGTACAAGTGTATATATGTCTGTGTATGTATATGTTGATAATGTATATGTACGTGTGTGGGTGTTTGTGTGTGTGTATATATATATATATATATATATATATATATATATATATATATATATATATATATATATATATATATACGACCACCTGGAGCTAAACCGCCTACCATTGTTGTACTAGGGACATAAGAAGTATATCTTATTAAATACAATTAATAAAAATAAGACTTCCCCAGAACTTTTTTTAAAGGGGAAGTAAATGTTTATAGTTGTGTTACTGGAGTGATAGTTTTCATACATGGTGTTTCGACAAGAAAATAGTGAAATTGGAGAAAAATGTAGCTTAGACATTGAAGCTTATTGATACAGTGGTTATATTGATGAAAACTGCTATTGACGTCTGTGTAAATAAATTATACATTTCCTTTTTCCATAGCCAGAGGTTGAACCATTATGTGACATTCATTTTTTCATTCATTTCAAGCTAGAAGTTTCAGTTTTCTAAATTGTTTCTTAAATTTTTCATATGTATATATATGTATGTGTGTGTGTGTATATATGTGCGTATGTATGTGTATGTGTGTGTATGTGTATATGTATATATATATGTATATTATCCCTGGGGATAGGGGTGAAAGAATACTTCCCACGTATTCCTCGCGTGTCGTAGAAAGCGACTAGAGGGGACGGGAGCGGGGGGCCAGAAATCCTCCCCTCCTTGTATTAACTTTCTAAAATGGGAAACAGAAGAAGGAGTCACGCGGGGAGTGCTCATCCTCCTCGAAGGCTCAGAGTGGGGTGCCTAAATGTGTGTGGATGTAACCAAGATGTGAAAAAAGGAGAGATAGGTAGTATGTTTGAGGAAAGGAACCTGGATGTTTTGGCTCTGAGTGAAACGAAGCTCAAGGGTAAAGGGGAAGAGTGGTTTGGGAATGTCTGGGGAGTAAAGTCAGGGGTTAGTGAGAGGACAAGAGCAAGGGAAGGAGTAGCAATACTCCTGAAACAGGAGTTGTGGGAGTATGTGATAGAATGTAAGAAAGTAAATTCTCGATTAATATGGGTAAAACTGAAAGTTGATGGAGAGAGGTAGGTGATTATTGGTGGATATGCACCTGGGCATGAGAAGAAAGATCATGAGAGGCAAGTGTTTTGGGAGCAGCTGAATGAGTGTGTTAGTGGTTTTGATGCACGAGACCGGGTTATAGTGATGGGTGATTTGAATGCAAAGGTGAGTAATGTGGCAGTTGAGGGAATAATTGGTATACATGGGGTGTTCAGTGTTGTAAATGGAAATGGTGAAGAGCTTGTAGATTTATGTGCTGAAAAAGGACTGATGATTGGGAATACCTGGTTTAAAAAGCGAGATATACATAAGTATACTTATGTAAGTAGGAGAGATGGCCAGAGAGCGTTATTGGATTACGTGTTAATTGACAGGCGTGCGAAAGAGAGACTTTTGGATGTTAATGTGCTGAGAGGTGCAACTGGAGGGATGTCTGATCATTACCTTGTGGAGGCTAAGGTGAAGATTTGTATGGGTTTTCAGAAAAGAGGAGTGAATGTTGGGGTGAAGAGGGTGGTGAGAGTAAGTGAGCTTGGGAAGGAGACCTGTGTGAGGAAGTACCAGGAGAGACTGAGTACAGAATGGAAAAAGGTGAGAACAATGGAAGTAAGGGGAGTGGGGGAGGAATGGGATGTATTTAGGGAATCAGTGATGGATTGCGCAAAAGATGCTTGTGGCATGAGAAGAGTGGGAGGTGGGTTGATTAGAAAGGGTAGTGAGTGGTGGGATGAAGAAGTAAGAGTATTAGTGAAAGAGAAGAAAGAGGCATTTGGACGATTTTTGCAGGGAAAAAATGCAATTGAGTGGGAGATGTATAAAAGAAAGAGACAGGAGGTCAAGAGAAAGGTGCAAGAGGTGAAAAAAAGTTCAAATGAGAGTTGGGGTGAGAGAGTATCATTAAATTTTAGGGAGAATAAAAAGATGTTCTGGAAGGAGGTAAATAAAGGGAGCAAATGGGAACTTCAGTGAAGGGCGCAAATGGGGAGGTGATAACAAGTAGTGGTGATGTGAGAAGGAGATGGTGTGAGTATTTTGAAGGTTTGTTGAATGTGTTTGATGATAGAGTGGCAGATATAGGGTGTTTTGGTCGAGGTGGTGTGCAAAGTGAGAGGGTTAGGGAAAATGATTTGGTAAACAGAGAAGAGGTAGTGAAAGCTTTGCGGAAGATGAAAGCCGGCAAGGCAGCAGGTTTGGATGGTATTGCAGTGGAATTTATTAAAAAAGGGGGTGACTGTATTGTTGACTGGTTGGTAAGGTTATTTAATGTATGTATGACTCATGGTGAGGTGCCTGAGGATTGGCGGAATGCGTGCATAGTGCCATTGTACAAAGGCAAAGGGGATAAGAGTGAGTGCTCAAATTACAGAGGTATAAGTTTGTTGAGTATTCCTGGTAAATTATATGGGAGGGTATTGATTGAGAGGGTGAAGGCATGTACAGAGCATCAGATTGGGGAAGAGCAGTGTGGTTTCAGAAGTGGTAGAGGATGTGTGGATCAGGTGTTTGCTTTGAAGAATGTATGTGAGAAATACTTAGAAAAGCAAATGGATTTGTATGTAGCATTTATGGATCTGGAGAAGGCATATGATAGAGTTGATAGAGATGCTCTGTGGAAGGTATTAAGAATATATGGTGTGGGAGGAAAGTTGTTAGAAGCAGTGAAAAGTTTTTATCGAGGATGTAAGGCATGTGTACGTGTAGGAAGAGAGGAAAGTGATTGGTTCTCAGTGAATGTAGGTTTGCGGCAGGGGTGTGTGATGTCTCCATGGTTGTTTAATTTGTTTATGGATGGGGTTGTTAGGGAGGTAAATGCAAGAGTTTTGGAGAGAGGGGCAAGTATGAAGTCTGTTGGGGATGAGAGAGCTTGGGAAGTGAGTCAGTTGTTGTTCGCTGATGATACAGCGCTGGTGGCTGATTCATGTGAGAAACTGCAGAAGCTGGTGACTGAGTTTGGTAAAGTGTGTGGAAGAAGAAAGTTAAGAGTAAATGTGAATAAGAGCAAGGTTATTAGGTACAGTAGGGTTGAGGGTCAAGTCAATTGGGAGGTGAGTTTGAATGGAGAAAAACTGGAGGAAGTGAAGTGTTTTAGATATCTGGGAGTGGATGTGGCAGCGGATGGAACCATGGAAGCGGAAGTGGATCATAGGGTGGGGGAGGGGGCGAAAATTCTGGGGGCCTTGAAGAATGTGTGGAAGTCGAGAACATTATCTCGGAAAGCAAAAATGGGTATGTTTCCAACAATGTTGTATGGTTGCGAGGCGTGGGCTATGGATAGAGTTGTGCGCAGGAGGATGGATGTGCTGGAAATGAGATGTTTGAGGAAAATGTGTGGTGTGAGGTGGTTTGATCGAGTGAGTAACGTAAGGGTAAGAGAGATGTGTGGAAATAAAAAGAGCGTGGTTGAGAGAGCAGAAGAGGGTGTTTTGAAGTGGTTTGGGCACATGGAGAGGATGAGTGAGGAAAGATTGACCAAGAGGATATATGTGTCGGAGGTGGAGGGAGCAAGGAGAAGAGGGAGACCAAATTGGAGGTGGAAAGATGGAGTGAAAAAGATTTTGTGTGATCGGGGCCTGAACATGCAGGAGGGTGAAAGGAGGGCAAGGAATAGAGTGGATTGGAGCGATGTGGTATACCGGGGTTGACGTGCTGTCAGTGGATTGAATCAAGGCATGTGAAGCGTCTGGGGTAAACCATGGAAAGCTGTGTAGGTATGTATATTTGCGTGTGTGGACGTATGTATATACATGTGTATGGGGGTGGGTTGGGCCATTTCTTTCGTCTGTTTCCTTGCGCTACCTCGCAAACGCGGGAGACAGCGACAAAGTAAAAAAAAAAAAAAAAAAAAAAAAAAAAATATATATATATATATATATATATATATATATATATATATATATATATATATATATATATATATATATATATGTGTATATATATATATATATATATATATATATATATATATATATATATATATATATATATATATATATATATATATATACTTCCCACGTATTCCCTGCGTGTCGTAGAAGGCGACTAAAAGGGGAGGGAGCGGGGGGCTGGAAATCCTCCCCTCTCATTATTTTTTTTTTTTTTTTTAATTTTCCAAAAGAAGGAATAGAGAAGGGGGCCAAGTGAGGATATTCCCTTAAAGGCCCAGTTCTCTGTTCTTAACGCTACCTCGCTAACGCGGGAAATGGCGAATAGTTTGAAAAAGAAAATATATTAATATATATATATATATATATATATATATATATATATATATATATATATATATATATATATATATATTCCTATGAATCCATGGGGAAATGAAACACGATATATGTATAGACTTATCAAACACATAAAAAAATTTTCCAGCAAGACCTATAGTGAGTTCAGTAGGCTCCATCACATATAAAGTGTCAAATTTTTTAGTTTCTTTATCAAACCCTTTAGTGAGTAAAATGTCAAATTTTAATATCATGAACAATGTAGATTTAGTTAAAAAGGTTAATAATTCAATGTTAATTTGGATTTCACACTTGTTAGCTTTGATGTTTTCTAACTGTTCACAAAAGTTCCAGTTGATGACCTTTTAGAATATTTATTTGATGTTTTGGATAATATTCATTTACTTGTTTCAAAATCTGTTTTCAGCGAACTGATAAAATTGTGTATAAAAGACCGTGTATTTAATTCAGTGGAGAATATTATGCTAAAAAATTTGGTATGGCAGTGGGTAACCATCTTTCACCTATACTAAGTAATATCTATATGGAATTCTTTGAAACAAAATTTCTAAAGAATATTTTACCTTCTAATGTAATTTGGTTTAGGTGTGTAGATGATGTTGTTTGTGTTTGGCCAACAAATGAAAAATTGCCAACATTTCTCCACCAACTTAACAGTTTAGTACCTTCCATCAAATTTATTATAGAAAATGAAAAATAATGGTATGTTACCATTTTTAGCATATACAGAAAACCTACCAGTGTATGCTCATATATCCATTATTACTCATCTCAACATGACAGTTAAATTATCATCATTTCGTATTTGCAGTCCAGAGTTTATTGATGATGAGTTTGAGAAGTTATATTCTATTGGACCCAAGTTAAAGTACCCTAGGTCTTTCATTGACAAATCTCTTAAGTTATCAAAGAAATGATTTCATAGAGTTGAGCCCAAACCTCCCATTGACACCAAGAATCTTTTAGTTCTCCCTTTTAATAATAATTCTACTTTACTTCCCATGTTGCTTAAATCCTTTAATGTAAATATTGCCTTCAGCAACAATATTACTATAAAGAGTATCTTAATCAGGAATTCACCAGAAAATTCTCCTCGATGCATCTATAAAGTGCCATGCAGAATTTGTGATAAGTTTTGTGTTGGGCAGACTGGAAAGGATCTTTCTGTTAGACTTAAGGTACATAAATATAGTATAAGAACAGGACAAGATTCAAATGCCTTGTCTAATCACGTTAAAAACTCTGATCATTGTATTGACTGGAGTAATGCCATCTCAGTTGTTAACTCTAACTCCATAACTCCAGTACCTCGTGAAATATCATTGAATCTTCTATTATTAAGTACACAAAGAATTATAACCTCAATATTAGTGAAGGTGTATACAAATTGGATAGCTTTATTGTTGATAAAATTTGTAAACAATTCCCCCTCTTGTCCACAAAATAAGTTTATGATATGCTCTTTGTCTGTCTTGAACAGTCACTTGTTTACCAAATGGCGTCCTAGCTACGTCTCTGGTTTCATATCATCTGACTTAAATTTTCTTCTTGTATCTCCCCTGATGATGTGATTATTACACGAAAGTAACTTTGGGAACTTATCGTGTTTCATTTCTCCGTGGACTCGTAGGAATATGCTATGTGTATATATATATATATATATATATATATATATATATATATATATATATATATATATATATATATATATATATATATATTGGAGAAAAATGTAGCTTAGACATTGAAGCTTATTGATACAGTGGTGAAATTGATGAGAACTGCTATTGACGTTTGTGTGAATAAATTGTACATTTCCTTTTCCATAGCCAGAGGTTGAACCATTATGTGACATTTCATTTTTTTCATTCATTTCAAGCTAAAAGTTTGTTTTCTAAATTGTTTCTTACATTTTTCATATGTATATATATGTATGTGTGTGTGTGTGTGTGTATGTGCGTATGTGTGTGTATGTGTGTGTGTGTGTGTATGTATATATATATGTATATTATCCCTGGGGATAGGGGTGAAAGAATACTTCCCACGTATTCCTCGCGTGTCGTAGAAAGCGACTAGAGGGGACGGGAGCGGGGGGCCGGAAATCCTCCCCTCCTTGTATTAACTTTCTAAAATGGGAAACAGAAGAAGGAGTCACGCGGGGAGTGATCATCCTCCTCGAAGGCTCAGAGTGGGGTGCCTAAATGTGTGTGGATGTAACCAAGATGTGAAAAAAGGAGAGATAGGTAGTATGTTTGAGGAAAGGAACCTGGATGTTTTGGCTCTGAGTGAAACGAAGCTCAAGGGTAAAGGGGAAGAGTGGTTTGGAAATGTCTGGGGAGTGAAGTCAGGGGTTAGTGAGAGGACAAGAGCAAGGGAAGGAGTAGCAATACTCCTGAAACAGGAGTTGTGGGAGTATGTGATAGAATGTAAGAAAGTAAATTCTCGATTAATATGGGTAAAATTGAAAGTTGATGGAGAGAGGTGGGTGATTATTGGTGCATATGCACCTGGGCATGAGAAGAAAGATCATGAGAGGCAAGTGTTTTGGGAGCAGCTGAATGAGTGTGTTAGCGGTTTTGATGCACGAGACCGGGTTATAGTGATGGGTGATTTGAATGCAAAGGTGAGTAATGTGGCAGTTGAGGGAATAATTGGTATGCATGGGGTGTTCAGTGTTGTAAATGGAAATGGTGAAGAGCTTGTAGATTTATGTGCTGAAAAAGGACTGATGATTGGGAATACCTGGTTTAAAAAGCGAGATATACATAAGTATACTTATGTAAGTAGGAGAGATGGCCAGAGAGCGTTATTGGATTACGTGTTAATTGACAGGCGTGCGAAAGAGAGACTTTTGGATGTTAATGTGCTGAGAGGTGCAACTGGAGGGATGTCTGATCATTATCTTGTGGAGGCTAAGGTGAAGATTAGTATGGGTTTTCAGAAAAGAGGAGTGAATGTTGGGGTGAAGAAGGTGGTGAGAGTAAGTGAGCTTGGGAAGGAGACCTGTGTGGGGAAGTACCAGGAGAGACTGTGTACAGAATGGAAAAAGGTGAGAACAATGGAAGTAAGGGGAGTGGGGGAGGAATGGGATGTATTTAGGGAATCAGTGATGGATTGCGCAAAAGATGCTTGTGGCATGAGAAGAGTGGGAGGTGGACTGTTTAGAAAGGGTAGTGAGTGGTGGGATGAAGAAGTAAGAGTATTAGTGAAAGAGAAGAGAGAGGCATTTGGACGATTTTTGCAGGGAAAAAATGCAATTGAGTGGGAGAAGTATAAAAGAAAGAGACAGGAGGTCAAGAGAAAGGTGCAAGAGGTGAAAAAAAGGGCAAATGAGAGTTGGGGTGAGAGACTATCAGTAAATTTTAGGGAGAATAAAAAGATGTTCTGGAAGGAGGTAAATAGGGTGCGTAAGACAAGGGAGCAAATGGGAACTTCAGTGAAGGGCGTAAATGGGGAGGTGATAACAAGTAGTGGTGATGTGAGAAGGAGATGGAATGAGTATTTTGAAGGTTTGTTGAATGTGTCTGATGACAGAGTGGCAGATATAGGGTGTTTTGGTCGAGGTGGTGTGCAAAGTGAGAGGGTTAGGGAAAATGATTTGGTAAACAGAGAAGAGGTAGTAAAAGGTTTGCGGAAGATGAAAGCCGGCAAGGCAGCAGGTTTGGATGGTATTGCAGTGGAATTTATTAAAAAAGGGGGTGACTGTATTGTTGACTGGTTGGTAAGGTAATTTAATGTATGTATGACTCATGGTGAGGTGCCTGAGGATTGGCGGAATGCGTGCATAGTGCCATTGTACAAAGGCAAAGGGGATAAGAGTGAGTGCTCAAATTACAGAGGTATAAGTTTGTTGAGTATTCCTGGTAAATTATATGGGAGGGTATTGATTGAGAGGGTGAAGGCATGTACAGAGCATCAGATTGGGGAAGAGCAGTGCGGTTTCAGAAGTGGTAGAGGATGTGTGGATCAGGTGTTTGCTTTGAAGAATGTATGTGAGAAATACTTAGAAAAGCAAATGGATTTGTATGTAGCATTTATGGATCTGGAGAAGGCATATGATAGAGTTGATAGAGATGCTCTGTGGAAGGTATTAAGAATATATAGTGTGGGAGGCAAGTTGTTAGAAGCAGTGAAAAGTTTTTATCGAGGATGTAAGGCATGTGTACGTGTAGGAAGAGAGGAAAGTGATTGGTTCTCAGTGAATGTAGGTTTGCGGCAGGGGTGTGTGATGTCTCCATGGTTGTTTAATTTGTTTATGGATGGGGTTGTTAGGGAGGTAAATGCAAGAGTCCTGGAAAGAGGGGCAAGTATGAAGTCTGTTGGGGATGAGAGAGCTTGGGAAGTGAGTCAGTTGTTGTTCGCTGATGATACAGCGCTGGTGGCTGATTAATGTGAGAAACTGCAGAAGCTGGTGACTGAGTTTGGTAAAGTGTGTGGAAGAAGAAAGTTAAGAGTAAATGTGAATAAGAGCAAGGTTATTAGGTACAGTAGGGTTGAGGGTCAAGTCAATTGGGAGGTGAGTTTGAATGGAGAAAAACTGGAGGAAGTGAAGTGTTTTAGATATCTGGGAGTGGATCTGTCAGCGGATGGAACCATGGAAGCGGAAGTGGATCATAGGGTGGGGGAGGGGGCGAAAATTTTGGGAGCCTTGAAAAATGTGTGGAAGTCGAGAACATTATCTCGAAAAGCAAAAATGGGTATGTTTGAAGGAATAGTGGTTCCAACAATGTTGTATGGTTGCGAGGCGTGGGCTATGGATAGAGTTGTGCGCAGGAGGATGGATGTGCTGGAAATGAGATGTTTGAGGACAATGTGTGGTGTGAGGTGGTTTGATCGAGTAAGTAACGTAAGGGTAAGAGAGATGTGTGGAAATAAAAAGAGCGTGGTTGAGAGAGCAAAAGAGGGTGTTTTGAAATGGTTTGGGCACATGGAGAGAATGAGTGAGGAAAGATTGACCAAGAGGATATATGTGTCGGAGGTGGAGGGAACGAGGAGAAGAGGGAGACCAAATTGGAGGTGGAAAGATGGAGTGAAAAAGATTTTGTGTGATCGGGGCCTGAACATGCAGGAGGGTGAAAGGAGGGCAAGGAATAGAGTGAATTGAAGCGATGTGGTATACAGGGGTTGACGTGCTGTCAGTGGATTGAATCAAGGCATGTGAAGCGTCTGGGGTAAACCATGGAAAGCTGTGTAGGTATGTATATTTGCGTGTGTGGACGTGTGTATGTACATGTGTATGGGGGGGGGTTGGGCCATTTCTTTCGTCTGTTTCCTTGCGCTACCTCGCAAACGCGGGAGACAGCGACAAAGTATTAAAAAAAAAAAATATATATATATATATATATATATATATATATATATATATATATATATATATATATATATATATATATATATATATATATATTATCCCTGGGGATAGGGGAGAAAGAATACTTCCCACGTATTCCCTGCGTGTTGTAGAAGGCGACTAAAAGGGAAGGGAGCGGGGGGGGGGGGGGGGGGGGGGGGGGGCTGGAAATCCTCCCCTCTCTTTTTTTTTTTTTTTTTTTTAATTTTCCAAAAGAGGGAACAGAGAAGGGGGCCAGGTGAGGATATTCCCTCAAAGGCCCAGTCCTCTGTTCTTAACGCTACCTCGCTATCACGGGAAATGGCGAATAGTATAAAAAAAAAAAAAAATTATATATATATATATATATATATATGTGTGTGTGTGTGTGTGTGTGTCGCCAGATGGCCTTTCTTAAACATTCATTTGCGATATATTGATAGAGTATCCGGTTATTGAATAACGTTTCTGTAGTTCATATACCACTGTGTGCAACCCATAAGTGTATCAATACTGTTCCTATGTAGTTTTATATGTAGCTTCATGACTCGCACTGATTCATTCATTGTTGATCAAATTGAATAATCATTGATGTTGAATGTGTATGCAGGATATCTTAGTCCTGCCTACTCGTGTCATTCGTCGCTACGAGTTGCGTATCTTTGCATTTTGTGCAGAACGTGTATTCTCCAGGTGCACCTCTGTGTTCTCAAAGTCTGTGTCCTTATGTCTTACTTTCATACGAAGCGAGGGCACCTTGTGTGTGTGTGTGTGTGTGTGTGTGTGTGTGTGTGTGTGTGTGTGTGTCTGTCTGTCTGTCTGTCTGTGTGCGATAAGTGGGAATGATTCTGTGAATTTCCCTAAGGACTCCTGTGATGGACCTAGCGGTCGCGCCCACATAATTCACACTGTTAGCGTGGTCGCGCATAGAGGACATGCCATCAAGCTTTTCTACGCATTCCACCCTGGCCAGAGGAGTAAGCCCACAACAACACAGTCTGGAACTTTCATTGCTAAACAAAGATTTATTGTTTGTAATTGTTTACTTGTGCTGGTCTCAAGAAGAAAGAGGGGGATACATAGTTGTAGCTGAGGTGGTGGGGTGTAAGCTGAGGTAAAGGGGTCTCAGCTGAGGTGGTGGGGTCCCACCTGACGTGGTGGGGTTTCAGCTGAGGTAGTGGGGTCTCAGCTGACGTAGTGGTGTCTCACTTGACGTGGTGGGGTCTCAGCTGAGGTAGTGGGGTCTCAGCTGAGGTGGTGGGGTCCCACCTGACGTGGTGGGGTTTCAGCTGAGGTAGTGGGGTCTCAGCTGAGGTAGTGGGGTCCCACCTGACGTGTTGGGGGTCTCAGCTGAGGTAGTGGGGTCTCAGCTGACGTAGTGGTGTCTCACTTGACGTGGTGGGGTCTCAGCTGAGGTAGTGGGGTCTCAGCTGAGGCAATGGGGTCTAACCTGACGTGGTGGGATTTCAGCTGAGGTAGTGAGGTCTCAGCTGAGGTAGCGGAGTCTCAGCTGAGGTAATGGTGTCTCACCTGGGGTAGTGGGGTCTCAGCTGTGGTAGTGGAGCCTCACCTGAGGTAGGAAGGGTATCAGATGGGGGTGTGGGACAGACCCTCACGGAATGACTGCCTTTCGCAGGTGTTGTTGGTGTTGTTGTGGAGCAAGTGATACAAGGTTTCTCAAGTCTTCAAGAGACGTGGTCCACAGACTGGACCAGGAGGGCTAATCAAAGGCCACAGTGTAGTGTTGATACATAATTTTTTTTGGCCAGAGCATAACTTGTCTTCCCGACCATCTCTTAACAGTAAACGAACAGATGAAATCCTGTTTGGGAAGAGACAGATGGTAAGTTCGTCAGGAGCTGCTGGTCTCAGGGTCTCCAGTTGATGAAGTGGCCAGGAGGTCCAGGTCCCAGGGTCTCCAG